>NC_068939.1:93318566-93556066 GCF_016801865.2 Culex pipiens pallens | reverse complement strand
TACTATCATCATGGATGCCTTCCCGGGCTCTGCTGGCCTCTGGACGTTGTTGCTTGCTGCTGATCCCCGCACACACACATACACATACACAAACTCACACAAAAACACAGGAAGAGCAAAGTTTGCCGGACTAAGTAAAGTGCAATTTTCCGGCCAAGCTCCGGCTACAAAGACCAAGTCCAAGACCTTTTTTCTCTCCCGTTTGGAAGAAGAGCAAATATTTTTGCAATTTTCCTTACCAGCAATTGCAGATGATTGCTTTTCGTGTAAACTCATATTTTCAAACTGCTGGGTTCTTCCTGGGTCGTCCCCCTTAACCAAGTTGCCTGCCAGGACTAGTCGACCCCGATGTGGTCTGCGAGCTGTAATAAAGTACCTACGTCTCCTATGCCAGTTAGTTAGCTGCTCGGCCACTGTTGATCAAATAGATTGGGAGACGAGAGTAAACCCATTTTTGCCGAAAATGAGGTTAGTACGTTTCTCAAATTCATTACTGACCATGGCTATGAAATACTGGGGGAAGGCCCTTTCATTTTCATTTTGACACCCTTTGCTCGGAACAGTTCGTTTGGCTTGGGTGGGGTCGAAATTTGTCGGGTCTGATGATTTTGCACGTGGAGCGGAAAATTGAAAGCTGGGGATCACTGGGCACTCGGTTTGAGGGTAGGAGCAAACATGCACCGGACCATCAAAGACCTTGTTTTGGGAGGAATTTACTGGCACGTTTCAAGGAGAACTAGGGAAACTAAGTTTGAGTAATCGGCTTTGTGTTTATTTCGAGATTCATTGAGTGTGCTTTTGGTGCAATTGCAGGAAAAAAACTGAAAATGTATTGTACAATTCCTACTATATTATTGCTATTAATTTATTGCGACTTATCAAGCTGGCTTAGAACATTGAAAATATCCCCCTTAATCAGACCAAACCGTTGCACAGTCATTCAATATGCTTTGTTTAGGAGCATAATTTATTAAAGCAAAAACTGAACTTTGTAATCGTCTAAAATCAAAATTTAACATAGTTCAGGAAAAAAAATGTTTTTGAAGAGGTTTTATAAAAAAAATCTCAAAACTGGTATTCAGGGCGATCTTTAGAATGCTTCAAAGAGCGAAATGTTTCATCAAGAAATTTCTGAGCAATCGTTTTTTTTATCTTTTTTGTTTTGAATTTCTTCATTATTTCTTGGAAACTTTTTTATTTACATTTCAGGAAACTTGTCAAATGATGTGTTTTATGTGTCAAATACTCATCAAAATATGCTGTATAAAAACATTTTGAAAATTAAGTTTTAACTGAGTTTTTGAATATAGTGGATAAGGCCGATGCAAATATTTTTCAAAGTTTTTGTCCCTCAGCTCTGGCCGTTGTCGAGGGGGAGGCAAAAGAATAAAAAAATATTAATATTGAAATAACAAGCCATAGTTTCAACATTTGCATGGAAAAAGTGTTTTAAAATCTATTACACGCTAGTTCAGTTGTTTTGTAATCATTCGTTTTCAAAAAAATTAAGATTTGTCAAAACCAAAAATTTTTGCGAAAAAAAAAACCTTTGGCAATAATAAACATCGAAAATTCAAAAGATTTTTAAATAAACCAAAACATACTAAAAATGATTCTAAACGCATTAGAATACGTTTTAAATTGATTTCAGCTGATTGCACTTAAAATTCCATTGAAATTTGGAAGTTTTATGAAAAAATATGTTTTTTGCCCCCTAATTTTTCGGGCCAACTTTGAAGGGGGAGGAGACAAAAACATTAAATAAAATTTGTACCAGCCTTAACAGACATTGACATCCGCCGAATAATCCAGATGGTGATTTTTTGAGTTCTTATCTACCGATCATTCGTGCGTGAGAGAGGAGAGCCATGTTCCTTTCCGATTTTGTCTCTTGTTGAGCGCCAAAAGTTTTTTTTTTTTTGTTGAATAAGTTTTATAAATCTCATAATTTTCAAATACCTTGATTATTTTGCTTAGTTCCAAAAGTTTGGAGTGAATGATTTTGTTTCATTTATTTTTTGTTACAATATTGAAAATAGAATTTTATTTTCGTTCAAACATAAACAATTATTTGCGACGGTGTTTTGAACATTTTGAAATGAAAACACACGAATTTTAATGCTACTTTTAAATGCACTTTCAAGAGTAAAACATTTCATAAAACTTAATCTTTATTTTATTCTCTTGAAAATATGACTTTCTAAGCTAGCAACAGTGATTTGTAGTCCATTTCCGATATTATAACATGTTTTGTACCCATGCATTTTGTTAAACTATGATATTTATTCATTAAAAAAAAAAACAAAAATACCATTAACAATTTTAAAACTGATAAAATATTGGTTGTATAATCTAAATTAAAGCAAACAGGTGATATTTGTACACAAAAATTATGTAATAATCGATATATTCTTTTTTTTTACATTATTTAATAAGGTTTTATGAAACCTAAGCAAATCCCAAATATTCAAATACTCAACATCATAAACATATTATTTGGCAAGTTTCCTGAACAGTTATTTAAAAAGTTTCCACTTTTGAATGTAGCGATGACTTTTTTTCCTGAAAAGTTTATTCTAGAAAACACATCGTGCTATCTCTTAACTGTCAAAAGTTAGTTTTTTTCTCCATAGACTTACTCGCCAAAACTAGGCCATAATTATTCAGTTTTAGTTTTAGAACAAGGCCTGGCCGCCAAACCTTTTTGTTAAATTTTAAGAGCGAGTCTACGAGCAAAGCATACCCATTTCGCATCCTCCTCACCAATCTGCCTGAAATTTTCAGGGGTTGTTTGTACATATAAAACTAGCATCTGGCCAAAATATGAGCACTCTAGGCCAACGGGAAGTGGGGCAAATCGGGACCGAAAGTTGTATGGTTCAAAAACGTCAAAAATATTTTAAAAACTGTAACTTGGGCAAATCTTAACTAAATTTCAAAATTCAAAATGCATCTGAAAGGGCTTAAAAATTTCAACAAAATGCGCATTCCAATTGGTTAAATCTAAAGCGAGTTATTGCCATTTTAGTGAAAAAATAGCACAATTTTCGAACTCAAATAAAACAGTTTTACATCCAGATTTCAACTCGATTCAAACTGGAGCATGTCGGGGACATCTGAGACTACCATCTGAGACTGATAACGCTTTGGGTAAGGCAGTTTAACATATGAAATAGACACTTTTAATTAAAGTGAAATTTTTGGTTATGAATTTTTGCTCAAGGGAACCTCATAGATTTCATTTTCTGGCAATAATTTTATCATATTCGTGTTCCTGAGACAATTTCACAATATAAACATGGATGTTTATAAAATGTTTATTTTCATACATTCGTTTCCAAGGATACTAGATGACACCAGAAAAAATCAGCTTCTTAATTTTTTAAACTTAAATTTTTAAGGGTTAAAATGGATGAAAATAAACATTTTTATGCATGTTTTTATTGTAAAATTGTCACAGGAACCCGAATATGATTAAAATATCACCAGAAAATGGGATCAATGGAGTCCCATGAGCAAAAATTCACAACCAAAAAATTCACTAAAAGTAAAAGTGTCTATTTTATGTGTTAAACTGCCTTACCCAAAGCGTTCTCAGTCTCAGAAGGTAGTCCCCTGCAAGCTCCAGGTCAAATCAAGTTGATATCTGGATGGAACACTTTTTTATTTGAGTTTGAAAATTGTGCTATTTTTTCAGTAAAATGCCAATAGCTCGCTTTAGATTCAAACAATTGGAAGGCTTCAACCCGCATTTTGTTGGATTTTTTAGGCCCTTTCAGATGCATTTTGAATTTTGAAATTTAGTTAAGGTTTGCCCAAGTTACAGCATTTTTAAGATTTTTGACGCTTTTGAACCATAAAACTTTTTTTCCCGATTTGCCCCACTTCCCGTTGACCTAGAGTGCTCATATTTTGGTCAGATACTATTTTTATATGTACAAACAACCACTGAAAATTTCAGGCAGATTGGTGAGGTCCAAACGACGTCCCATACAAGGTATTGATCGACGGACTACGTCAATCTTGCACGTTATTAAGTTTGAACCACTGGGTCCTGTCCCGACTCTACCGACTTCAAAAATATCTCAGATACAAATTTGCTAAAAATAAGCCAAACTCGATTCTAGTTTTACGAGATTCGACGATTCTATAACTCCGAGTCCGGACCCGTATTGGTGTAGTTGTTGTATCCCAATGAATGCATCATCAACTCACGGATATTAACAAAATATACTCCTCTGATCCTGGACCGCCATGCCCGTGCCGTTTCGTCGGTAGATGGTGACATGGGACACTTAATTTCCCGTTTTCGTGAATCGCTAATGGAATTCAATTAATTCGGCCAGTTGAATTGTTTATGCTGACAAAGCGATTCAGTTGCACGGAAAATTTGGCTTTGCCATCCAAACACACGCACACATACACACACATAAATGTCATGTTTTTCCTTGGACCCCGTACGCGCTCGCACAAACACACTGCTATCACGGGAAATAGATAAATTAAATTTGAAGCAACATCAGAAGCAGAAGCTCCTGGCGAGCTTGGAAAGCTTTGAAAAGCCACCGCCCGCCGTATCTATACCGAAGCCCTGGTAGACTCGCCAGGTGAGACCGGGTGCGGAGTTGCGTTTGGAAATTGAAATGATCATCAAGTATTGAGAGCGCAGTACTTAATTTAAATTAATTATGAAGCTGCCAACGGAAATTGAGTTTATAATTGTTTTTAATACTCGAGAGCGATATTTATGCTTTCGCGTGTTCTTGGAAGTGTGTGTCTGAGAGAGAGAGATAGAGCGTGTTTGGAGTCGAGTCACCAATTAGAATTAATTACTTCTGATGGGCTATCTAGAATCACTTAGCTTAGAACATCTAAGTAAAGTAGTTACTTAGGAAAGTACGCAACTTACGGCCGTCATCCACAATCAACTTAGAAATTTTGCTGGGCTGATATACGTTGCTATGCAGTTGTTTGTTTACCTTTGATATTGAAACGTCAACTTACCGTAGATTTTGAAATTTTTCAAACCATACGTCAGTTTCTAATTTGATTACTTTTCCATTGTAGAAGCTCGGCTTCATTTCCATTGATTCAAATGCCTAAGCTAAGTGAAATTTTCTAAGCTAAGTGATTGTAGATAGGCCATCAGTTGTTCCACCGAAATGGAGCACGCATTTGTCATTGCTGTCTTGTAAATTATGGACGTTCAATTGTGACGATTTAAATATACAGTTAAACCTCGCATAGTGCGCAGGCGTTACGCTTTGTAATTCTCCGATTTTTTTTAAGCTGATTGTAGATTTGAACAAGACGAACAAATTGCTTTAAAAAGAATGCAAAAATACTATGCCGTGCTTGAGAAATCGACGAAATACAAAGCGTAACGCCTGCGCACTATGCGAGGTTTAACTGTATAAGAAATTTATTATTTAGCTGAACGATGCTGATTTGAATTTCTAAGAAAACTTGCACAATTTTTTAAATATTCATCCACCTAAAGGTTGATCGCAGCAAATTGTATTTTTTCCATCTTAAAAAATAACACCAACACAGTCCACAGCCATCTTTGACATAAACATTTTATCACTTCCAGTTTCCTTTCACGCTGAAAGACTTGCTGAAAGATGAAAAAGATTATTTTTATCAATCTATATATATAAAAAATTTCGACGGTTTTGTTCGAACGCGAATCAGTTCAATACGGAGCGTCGGATCGAGGTGCTCTTTGTTGCGTTGGGTTCGTATAAGTCCAAGGAAGGTTCTTACGCCAAAAAGTTACAACTTTGGCCACTCTGGAATCGATTCCGGAAAATCTGCAGATTGTATGGGAAAAGTTAAGTAAAATCAAATTTTGATCACAGGAGGCTGAGTAAGAAAAAAACAAAAAAACGTCAACAAACGAAAAAAAAGGCAGAACGAAGTTTGTCGGGTAAGGCTTGTTTTCTATATTTTTTTTAATTTTAAAGAAACTCACTAAATTTATAATTAAATTATCAATCCTGGAGGCCCAAATTATCCCAACAGCACCTGTACAGAAACTAAGGTGAAAGCTCTCAATCATCAGGCGACTTCCCGGCCAGCTTCGAAGGGCTCGTCCACTTTTCAGCCGAAACTCTTTTGGCCACTAAAACAGACGTGTTAACGAGTTTTCCAAACCACCATGGCTAAATTTGAATAACACATTGTTTGCCACAGGACCCTTCTAATTCCCACCCGTGCCCGAGGGATGTCTTTTTCTCTCGACTGCCAAAGCCAAACGTAAAACTCACCTCATGGAGGGCGTCGAACCGTTCATCCTTTGGGTTCGGTTCCCTCAACAGTGGGGCGTCGATTGGAGGGAGGGGAGAGTTCACAATATAGGAAGCCGTCGACGACTGTATCTTGTTCAGCAGTGCCTCTCGATGAGGGAGGAGTACATCGAAGGTTTAAAGTAAACATAAATGCGGGAACATGAACCCCGTATAGAGAGGTGGGATTTGCTCACCGAATAAGTCCTCCCCTCCCCTTCGACAAGATCCCAGCAGGTTATCTTTTCGCCTGTGTGTCAAGTGCTTCCGGGGGAGCTACGGGGGTTGCTCGATGGCAGAAGCTCCAGAATCGGTGCTGGAAGGCTGTCATCGTATAATACAGGGATGCCGGATGCCCAATAAATATTATGCCTTTAAAAGATTCCATAAAAAAAATAAAACGCATTTTAGAGTTCGACATTTCAAAAACTTTGTATTTTAATTATTTTTTGAAAGAATGAATTGATGTTGGAAAATTATTTTCTGAGCAATTCAAATTTAATGAAATTATCAACAGAAAATGGAGTCACTCTTACAAAAATCGGAAAAAGTGAAGACTCTTTGGTTTTCGTGAAATTTTGTCCTAATTTTAACCCTAAGCACGAAGGAAGGACCCATCACATTTTATTTTTAACATTCGAAAAACAAAAAAACCGGTTTCCAATGAAAATAGCATCAAGATCAAGACAAATAATGGTGTTTATTTTAATCAGATTTTAGAGTACCAAGAAATTGTCGTGAATTTCAAATCCTTTATGCTAAGCATGTCACGATTTCTTTTTTTTTTTTGCTGTGGAAAATAACTAGCTCTACTAATAAAAGAAATAAAAAAGTTTCCAGAAGATTCACAACTTCATGGATATTTTATGTATTAGTGTAATTTTTTTTTTAAGGGTTTCAAAAATATCAGGAATTTAAAATTTGATGTTTCAAATGACTCTTAGAAAACCTTATTTCACTGATTACTTTTCTATCTGAGGCTTTCAGCAATCAAATCCTCAACATTTAAAAAAAAACAAATTGAAAATTATAATTTTTGAACATTCTTTGTGAAACTACTTATACCTTTCGTATTATTCTCGAATGACAAAACGCCAAAAATAACAGTACTTTAAGGTACTTTTCTGCATTAATTTGAGTACTGAATAGTTCATCTTTCCAGCGTTTGTATCGAAAAGTAATATTTTCCGACACTGTTTTGGAGTTCGGCACTTAAGTCGCTGAAAAAAACTTCTTTTTGCTGCTTGTTGCCTTAACAACTGTTTACAGCTTTTCTATATTTTGGTATTTTTGGTGCATTTTTATCAAAAACTAAAAATAATATGGTCTTCGTCTACCTACAACTGTTCAATGCCATCAAAATGATTCGATAACCTTTTCTAATAATATTTTTATTTCTCTGTCAAACTGTATAGAGATATGTATAAGCCAACTTATGACGCCAAATCGTCGATTCAATAGGCAAATAGTTTATGCAAATTGGAGACATGCAGCCATGGACAGAACTTGTTGGCGGAGAATCGTGCAGCAGGCCAAGCTAATGGAGTAGCGCCAATAAAAGCAAAAAAAAGCAAGTTTATGCAATATGTTGCAAAAAGAAGATCCAACGAGGTTTACCGACTTTTTTTTCAATTTCAAAAAACGCATATTAATAGTAGTTTATGCAACAAGTTCGCTTCGCTTCGCTTCGCTTCGCTTCGCTAGGAGACGGTGATTTTAGCGGATTGCAGACTGGATTTTCGCCATGTGATGTGATGATTGTCTAAGCCCAAGTTGCCTAGGAATCGATAATTGGGAATAGAACCAATTCCACCTGAACCAGATTCTCACCACCATGGCAGCCGTCCATTGCCGGCCGCTCCCATCTCCACCGCGCACCAGGGACAAGGATAGGGGATTTGGAAGACGGGAAGTGTTGATGCTCCACTTTTTTCAGAGTATTAAGGGAAAATCTCCACGGTATCCTCAAGTAAGTTTCGCTTGGAGTTGGACGGTTTTTGGGAAGGTGAATGGTCTGAGGAGCCACCCTAGGCGAGTGGTAACGACCGTTTGCATTGTTGTTCGAATTCTTCGTGTGTTCTCATTTCTAATGGGAAAGCTTTCAATTCTTCTCATCTCTTATTGGATGAATTCTATCAGTCGCCCAGGCTATTTATAGCGAGGTATTTTTAGATTCAATTTCAACTGCGCTTGCAATCTTGCATGCAATCTTGTTTGAGTTCTGATGTTCAACTTGCATTCAATTTTGATTCTTTTTGTCCGATTCTTGGATTCAACTATACCAGTCTAATACCTCCTCAAGCTACCAATGCTCCACGGTTAAGTGGAAAGCATTTTTGCTTGCCAATCCTAAGGACAGGGGATCGAACCCCGCCGTGAGCTTTTTCATGATTTTCCATTAATTCCAAATTTAATGAGTCCAGAACATTCTCGTTGGGAGCAGATGGGTATCGAACCCAGAACCATTCGCTTATAAAGCGAACATCGTAACCATTCAGCCACGACCGCTTCTTAATAGTAGTTTATGCAACAAGTTGAAAAAAAAAAGATTTTCTCCGCACGAGTCGTAAATTTTTCCAACGAGGTTCACCGAGTTGGATAAATACGACGAGTGCTGAAAAAATCAAGTTTTGCAACAAGTTCCATACAACATTTTTTGGAATTCCGAAAAACACCCATTGAGTGAAGTTTTAAGTCAAATTTTCATGTATTTTTCAATAAATCGTTTAAATCAAAACAATGTTGAAAAGTGTTACTTTTCGAAACAAGTGCTGAAAAGTTCAACTTTTCAGCACCCATTTCAGTGCTGAAAAGTAGTTCTTTCAGCATTTATTTTGAAAAGTGTTGCTATTCGATTCTGTTATTTTTGGTACAGAAAAGTAGGCTATTTTGTCGTTCAAGAATGACAGGAAAAGTAAGTAGTTTCACGACGGAATTGCAAAAAGGTTATTTTAACTATCTAGCCTCATTTCAATTGTGTTTTTGTCAAACTAGTTTTTGAAGGGAAACCAAAGTTTTTTTTCTGTAATCCTTGGATTTTTTTACAATCATCAAGAATCCAGAGATCAAGGAAGTAGTTTTGAATGAGAAATTCTCGAATTTTCCGTATTTTATTTTATCATTTTGTAAAATGGTTGTTCTACTGCGAATTTAAACTTCCAACAACATTAGGGGAGAGTGGGGATACTTGATCCCCGGGGACACTTGATCCCAAGCCTGTATCTCGTCAGCATATGGGTAAAACAATCAGTTTTGTTCTAGAAAGTTGTGCGAAATTAACTAAAACTCATTGTAGAAAACAAAGAAAAAAATTAAAAAATGTTTAGATTGAGTTACACATATTTTTCTTAAACGAGCTGCAAAAAACTTCCAAGAGATCTTTTTTTTTGTTTTGATATGTATAGAAAACACTCAAAAATTATTTAAAAAAATATTTTTTATGCATGAATTGTTTGATAAACTTATCAACTCCAAAACCCTTACGCATTTGATGTTAAATTTATCGTCATACTATTGTTACAATCAATTGTTTAAAAAAGTGCGTTTAGGGAGACTTGATCCCTGCATTTTTACAGTCACTGGAATCAGCCTCAAGATTAATTAATTGGGCTGGGTTTTCATACATAGTTTCCTTTAGTATAGTTGTACATAACTTACTGCAGTTTGAACCTTTTTTCAAAAGTTTTGTAAACAATTTTTTTAAAAAACGCTTGGCATGATTCGAAGAGTTCATCTGATGAAATATCCTTATTAGCCAAACATAGATGAATGTTTAAGCTTTCAATTCATGAAAAAAGTTTATAGTTTTGTGAGAAATTGACAGAGTTATGTACGATACAAAAAAGGGGATCAAATCTCCCCACTCTCCCCTACTCAAAAATGCAAGTTGAAACATCCTACATTGTGAACATCATTATTATTTTCACTTTGAACACCCCTAAGCAAAACCAAACGCTTTCGTCGGACCAGGGGTTCAAAAGACGAGCCTGTGGATAATAACATAGACCGAAAATCATCTCCTAAATCTAATTTAAAGTTTACATTTCACCCCCCGTCCGCGCTCTTCCACGGTAGTATCACTTTTTCCGGGGTGGCAAACATCACACCACACACCCCCTGCTGCTGGTTTTGCTCTGCACCGGAACTCCACAACATCCCCTTCGGATCAACTCCCAGACATCAGACTCGTCCTGACGATGATGGTGACGACAGTCGGCCCAACAGTCGGTAGAACCGGTAGAACATTGACGACATTACCTCAGCAGACGATGTGCAGTTATACGTTAAACCATCATTTCGTCTACAATTTATGTTTATCAAATGCTGATTACGGTACGTGATGATGAACATGTTGGTCGGGAGAGCTGGCACGGCAATCAAAGGGCGATGTTTGTGGTTTTGTGGGGGGCTGGCTGGCGGCACTGCTAGTGGAATCGTCACCTGTCGTTGGCAGAGGTTTTAAGTTTTGGGTTGTGAGCAGTGTTGCCATTAATTTTGATTTAAAGGTTTTAATAGCAAACAAGCTTTTTGCTCTGATTTAGCAAACCTCATTTGAAATCATTGGTTTAATTTATAAATGTTGATTTCCTCTTCCGTTTTCAAGCACTCCGGCAATCTCAGCTGAAGTAAGCATTGAATTGGAAACAAATTTCCCAAATTGATATTAGAGAACTTTATCGACCATTTTATTTCACTTTAGGATCAGATTCGAATTGAATCGCTGCGGCAGTCCAACTCGAACAATAGAAGACTAGGGCAAAAAAAACTTTTCCCATAAGAAGCACAACGAGTGAACACGTGACTTCTGGAACCAGGCCAGATCCTGATTTATCACTACCGATGAAGAGATACTACGATTTAAGTTAACTCTGCCTGGAACGACGAGTCTATTAAATTTTGGTTAGTCACCGACTGCGACGAAACAAAAAAAACTAACTTAATCCACCTATGTGGTTAGAGCCTTCCTCACTCATTACCAACAATTGCTTATATGATGGGGTTGTACACAAATTTTATCTATTTTTTAGATCCGGAATAAAAAAGTACATAAATATCACTTAAGTGGCCATATCTCGAGACAGGGTTGCCAGATCTTCAATGTTTTGGACTCGTTGGAAAGGTCTTTTGATAACCTAACCAACGATGGGTATCCAACATAGTTTACATACAGGATCCGGACATAGTTTACATACATTTAAGTGAGATTCGACTTCCGAAAAGTTCATCAATATCACTTAAGTGGATAAATCTCGAGACAGGGTTGCCAGATCTTCAATGTTTTAGACTCGTTGGAAAGGTCTTTTGATAACCTAACCAACGATGGGTTGGATGGTGGATCCGGATATAGTTTACATACATTTAAGTGAGATCCGGCTTCCAAAAAGTACATCAATGTCACTTAAGTGGACATATCTCGAGGCAGGGTTGCCAGATCTTCAATGTTTTAGACTCGTTGGAAAGGTCTTTTGATAATCTAACCAACGATGGGTTGGATGGTGGATCCGGACATAATTTACATACATTTAAGTGAGATCCGGCTTCCGAAAAGTACATCAATATCACTTAAGTGGACATATCTCGAAACAGGGTTGCCAGATCTTCAATATTTTAGACTCGTTGGAAAGGTTTTTTGATAACCTAACCAACGATGGGTTGGATGGTGGATCCGGACATAGTTTACATACATTTAAGTGAAATCCGGCTTCCAAAAAGTACATCAATGTCACTTAAGTGGACATATCTCGAGGCAGGGTTGCCAGATCTTCAATGTTTTAGACTCGTTGGAAAGGTCTTTTGATAATCTAACCAACGATGGGTTGGATGGTGGATCCGGACATAATTTACATACATTTAAGTGAGATCCGGCTTCCGAAAAGTACATCAATATCACTTAAGTGGACATATCTCGAAACAGGGTTGCCAGATCTTCAATATTTTAGACTCGTTGGAAAGGTCTTTTGATAACCTAACCAACGATGGGTATCCAACATAGTTTACATACAGGATCCGGACATAGTTTACATACATTTAAGTGAGATTCGACTTCCGAAAAGTTCATCAATATCACTTAAGTGGATAAATCTCGAGACAGGGTTGCCAGATCTTCAATGTTTTAGACTCGTTGGAAAGGTCTTTTGATAACCTAACCAACGATGGGTTGGATGGTGGATCCGGATATAGTTTACATACATTTAAGTGAGATCCGGCTTCCAAAAAGTACATCAATGTCACTTAAGTGGACATATCTCGAGGCAGGGTTGCCAGATCTTCAATGTTTTAGACTCGTTGGAAAGGTCTTTTGATAATCTAACCAACGATGGGTTGGATGGTGGATCCGGACATAATTTACATACATTTAAGTGAGATCCGGCTTACGAAAAGTACATCAATATCACTTAAGTGGACATATCTCGAAACAGGGTTGCCAGATCTTCAATATTTTAGACTCGTTGGAAAGGTCTTTTGATAACCTAACCAACGATGGGTATCCAACATAGTTTACATACAGGATCCGGACATAGTTTACATACATTTAAGTGAGATTCGACTTCCGAAAAGTTCATCAATATCACTTAAGTGGATAAATCTCGAGACAGGGTTGCCAGATCTTCAATGTTTTAGACTCGTTGGAAAGGTCTTTTGATAACCTAACCAACGATGGGTTGGATGGTGGATCCGGATATAGTTTACATACATTTAAGTGAGATCCGGCTTCCAAAAAGTACATCAATGTCACTTAAGTGGACATATCTCGAGGCAGGGTTGCCAGATCTTCAATGTTTTAGACTCGTTGGAAAGGTCTTTTGATAATCTAACCAACGATGGGTTGGATGGTGGATCCGGACATAATTTACATACATTTAAGTGAGATCCGGCTTCCGAAAAGTACATCAATATCACTTAAGTGGACATATCTCGAAACAGGGTTGCCAGATCTTCAATGTTTTAGACTCGTTGGAAAGGTATTTTGATAACCTAACCAACGATGGGTTGGATGGTGGATCCGGACATAGTTTACATACATTTAAGTGAGATCCGGCTTCCAAAAAGTACATCAATATCACTTTAGGGGCCATATCTCGAGACAGGGTTGCCAGATCTTCAATGTTTTGGACTCGTTGGAAAGGTCTTTTGATAATCTAACCAACGATGGGTCGGATGATGGACCCGAACATTGTTTACATACATTTAAGTGAGATCCGGATAATTGTGAAAACACATTTTTATACATAACTTTTGAACTACTTATCGAAACTTCAATCTGTATAAAACTCGATCTATGGGACCCTAAACCAAGTCGAATGCAACAGGTTTGGGTCAAATCGGTTCAGCCAGTGCCGAGAAACATGAGCTAGTTTGTTGGTCACATACATACATACACACACACATACACACAGACATTTGTTCAGTTTTCGATTCTGAGTCGATTGGTATACATGAAGGTGGGTCTACGACGTTTTTATACAAAGTTCATTTTTAGAGCAGGATTATAGCCTTACCTCAGTGAGGAAGGCAAAACTGTACGGCACAAGCCAAGATAATCTATCGCATCAGTTATTCTCACCTTGGGTGATTTATCGATTGATCATTATTAGTAGCATGGTTGCGAGCTTCATTGCGAAGCTTTTTTTGTGTGTGGGAGGACCAACGGCAGCACGACCATAAATGATAAACGTCCACGGCCACGGACTATGCCGAGGAGGCAGGCAAAGATGAAAAATGTGATTCCAGCCGGGACAATAAGATTAGGGAAAACAATAAAATGATGATACCCTAGGAAAGCCTATCACCTTTTTCCGACCGATTTCGGAATCCTTTCTTGCGTGGTATCAGTTGGCACAGTGGTGCTGGTGTGAACGGAAATTGGTCATATTTTAATAAGATAATGTCATGATAAAAAAAATAAATCAGAATTAAATTTAAACAATATATCTAAATGATTTATGGATACAAAAATGAGATATTTTTTTCATTTTGGTTTCTGATATTTTCGAAATAATTTCAATAATAATAAAAGTTTATAAAAAGTTACTTTTTGCGTTTCTCTTTGTTTAGTCGATCGTGTCTGTCGCGGGTGACGATGAATGGTTGTAATCGACACAATCAACTTTTTCAAAACTTTTTTTTTCGTTAAATTGCAATAACTCGTGATGATTATAAGCAAACCTCTTAAGTTTATATATCATTTTTTGTATTTTTCTACTCTACAACATTATAGAACATTGTTACACTCTAAACAATAACTCTGTAAAGTTAGAGAAAACACGAAATTTTAAAATGAAAAATTTTGATCTAAATGAAAAAATGACCCTTCTGTGTTAATGTATTCCTGATTTTTTTAATTTGAGTTCAATTTGAAAAATAAATAAAATTTCCCTTAAAATTACATATTTTAAATTTGTTTACAATTAAGTAACAAAAATGGCTGAAATTTCAAAACATTTTTAGTGTTTTTTTTTTCGATGAAATAAGATTTTTTTCGGAATTTCGAGTACGCCTTCAAATCGGGCGTCCAATTTTACTTAAAGTCCCTTTGACATCATCTCATCACTTTTTCAGGCTGCTTTTTACGAAAAACATGTTTTTTATCGCATGTTCAAAATTGAAGAGGTCGTATCGCCCTTCCATCAAAAAATGGACCTCGGGCTCGTGATCTATCATTATCGTTATTTCGATTATATTCATCGGAGAATATCTTTAAAAAAATAATAATAAAATTTCAATGATTTGACTAAGAATATATTTTTAATTGTAGTAGGTATCAAATTTTCAACGCTTTCACTAAGAATTTTTTTTTAATGTTGTAAGTTTCAAAATATAAATATGTACTCAAAATTGTTCACAAAATAACGTATTTTTTTCGAAAACACTAAAATTTTCATAATTCATAATTCATAATATAGGTATCAAACGAAGCAAAATTTTGTATGTGTTTTCACTTTATTAAAGTATTTTTTCGAAAGTACTCAAATTTTCATAATTTGCAATATGGGTATCAAACGAATTGAAACTTTGTGTGTGTTTTTTTTTTTCAATTTATTAGAGTATTTTTTTTAAATACTAAAATTTTCACAAATTACCGTTTTTTTTAAATACTCAAATTTCCAAAATATGCAATATGGATATAAATCGAAGCGAAATTTGGTATGCTTTTTCATATTATAAGAGATTTTTTTTTGAAAATTCCAAAATTTCCACAAAATATCGTATTTTTTGAAATACAGTCCAGACTCGATTATCCGATGCCTTGATTATCCGAAATTCGATTATCTGAAGGTTTGTATGGGACCTCGAATAATCGAAGCACGAACAAATAAATTTTTTTCGTGTTTTTTTATTTTCTTATTTTTTACATTAAACTTGAGTTTTGCAATTTGTTTAGTATTTTCGAAAAAATACGGTACTTGTAAACAAATTTCTATGTAACAAAAAAAATTCTACTAATGTTAAAAAAAATTCGCTACGTTTGATAGCCATATTATAAATATTATTATAAAATACGGTATTTTGTGAATACCGTAACCATATAGCATATTTTAAAAAAAATGTTTTTTAAAACAACTCTATTGATGCGAAAAAGCAATCCAAATTTCGCTTCGTTTAATATTCATATTGCATATTTAGAAAATTTGAGTATTTTCGAAAAATAGGTAATTTGTGGAGGGCCTCGTGGCGCGGTGGTTAGCGGCTTCGGCTGCCGATCCCTAAGTTGCTATGGGGCGTGGGTTCAACTCCCGCCTTATCCTCCTGGCCTTCTATCGGATGGGGAAGTAAAACGTCGGTCCATTTGCGTAAAAGAGGTTTTGAGTGACTCACCACACATAACCTTCGAACGCCTAGAAATGAGCAGAAACTTGCAACAGAGATCATAAAAGACCCGGGGGTCGTTAAAGTGGATTGCTTTGCTTTGGTAATTTGTTAAAATTTTAGTATTTAAAAAAAACTCTAATAAAGTGAAAAAAGCATACAAAATTTCGCTTTGTTTGATACCCATATGGCATATTTTAAAAATGTGAGTATTTTCGAAAAAAATACGGTGATTTGTGATTTTTTTAGTACTGTACAAAAAAACTCTAATAAACTGAAAAAGTATGCAAAATTTAGCTTTCTTTGATTCCCATATTGTAAATTATTAAAATTTGAGTACTTTTGAAAAAATATGGTATTTTGTGACTAATTTTTTGTACATATCTTACTTTGATACTCAGACCGTTGCAAATATTTTTTTAAGTTTATGTCCTTCGACTCTGATCGAGGGAACAAAAACTAAAAAAGTGAAAAAAATAAATTACAGGCCACGGTGTAAATATTTGAACGAAAAAAGTGTTTGAAAATGTAAGTATTGACGAACATTTTATTTTTTCGAGAAAAAAGTATTTGCGATGCTGTACATTGGAATTTCATAAAAAATCCAAATATTTTTATTCCAGCCCAAACATGCTAAATATGATTATCAATGCAATGAAAAAAGAAAAAAAAAGGATTTTAGATTGTTCTCAGTTGATTAAACCTGGGGGTGAAAAGAGAGAAAGCGTTATGTGATTTTCGAATGATCCCACTTTTTTTTCATCATCAAAGTAGGAGGTGGTTCAAGCACAAGCGTAACTTTTTCCGTGCACTTGAATAATTAAATAATAATCTGTTGTGCGTTTTATTTTAAGTTTTTAGATCAGTATGAAGTATTCAGCCAATTTTGCACATACCCCAAACGACGGTCGGGTAAAAGAGATCTCTTCCGGTTTTCGGGAGACAAGGAACTGCGTCAGAAATGGTTGGAGATATGCGAAGTCGGTTTGTAACAAAATGTAAACAAGAGCTCCCGGATGTGCAGTACACATTTTGAGACAAAGTATACCGCCTGGAAAAATAACGTTATGTACAAGCAAAAGGGATCCGTGCCCACCATTTGAACGGAATCGACTGATGAAGACGACCTCCGAATGAGTGCTTACAAGGGAATTAGCCAGCAGGAAGTGGGTCCAATGGAGGAAGAAAGGCTCGACGACAATTTTTCTGGAAATGAGCCCTTTTTCAGCGAGCTTGAAATCTCTCATGTTTTTGCGTGGATTTGACTAACTCTACGAACTCAAACGACGTTAATAACAAATATTCCTAGAAGTTAACTTCAACACCAGCTACTTAAAATTTATTGTTTCCAACGTCTAGTCTCGAAAAAGGTGTAGTTTCACCGGTTTCATATCCCTTACAAAAAAAAACTACAATTGATTTTTACAATAATTTACCTTATGATCAATAACAATACTTGCTGCTTCTGACGAACAGTTAAATGGTTCCGCTTTGACAATTCAAAACGGTTCCGCTTTTGAGCCCCTCTATTCACCCCCAGGATTAGACTTCTATTTCCATTGAAATTTTGATGTTTTTTGAAAAAAAAAAAATGTTTTACCCCCTGATTTTTCTTATCTCCGATAGAATTATCGAAATAACGATAACAAAACGATAGATTATCGTTATCATCCCGAAGCCTTAATAATTTTATCGTTAACAACCTAGAGAACTAACTTAATGAAAATGGTTGTATTTTTGACCACCATTCCCTAATTCTTCATCCCACTGTCCATCGTATGGTCCCATCTCACGCTGGCCAGCAGAGTGGTGCTTGTGGCGGTGGTTGGTGATCCCTGACAGGTCCAAAAAGGTCCAGAGCATTCAGCATCAGCATCTTCCTCGTCCAGGCAACCAGATGGTGGTTGGCAGCCCCAAAAATAATTTTCGCATAAATCACACATCAGAAGCTGTTTTATGGGCTTGCCGGTGCTCGAAATGAAACCATTTCGCCTCTTTCTCTTATTTTTTTCAAGGGTCAGTGAGAAAATTGCTGCCGTTTTTCTTCCAACGCCCGATCCTGGTGGCGTGTGGTGTTTCTGCGTCCACGTGGTACCATAATTCATATCCAGGAGGGGGTGATTTCTTGGGCCGATTTCCGATGGCACCTCGAAAATTAATAGTTTGATTTTGCCCTTTTTTGCATCCAGTTTTGGGTGTTGTCTTTTATCAGTGTACAACAGACATCGCCAATGGTCAATGGTATTTATTGCTTTATTCCAAGCCAAGGTTGAATTATGTCCGTGATATAAATTATCTTCGCATGAAGTTATGAGGAAAAACGGGAATCCTTTTTGCACCCCCCAACAAATACCTGTACAAAATGAACCCAACCTGAACCAACCTTGCGCTAAATTATTGAAAAACATAAACTGTTGATCAATATTTCCTGCGCTCAGCAAATGGACAAATTGAAAAACAACTTTCCCTTTGCTGTTCAAAGACCAGGTGAAGAAACAAGAACCAAGTTTACAGCATATGTGGCACAGTGTGGGTGTGTGTGGAGCCCAATTCCCAGCCTGTTTACTTTCAATTTCTTCACATCCTTGGGTGGACACACAGGCTTCCCGTTCCCGAGTTTTAAACGGCAGACAATCTGAGTATCTTTTTTTGTTTGATTTGCCGTTATCGATTGTTAATATTCTTTTAGGGACATGCATGGTTGGTTGCATAACCTACAATTTCTTTCTTGATTTGTACAGTTTGTACAAAAAAAGTGTGTACATTTCTTAGACCCTATATACACATTAGACTGACTTGCGTTGTATGGAAAATTAAAATAAAAGACAATTAAACCAGAACAAAGTTTTTTATGCCTTTTGGGCCTCAAAACAGCATTTCAATTTTGTATGGGAATTACTATGAAAAAAAAAACCCCTTTTTTAAGAAAGGGTGGTCCGATTTTGCTGAAATTCAAGATTCTTACATAATTTGATAGTAGAGCAATTCTCTACCAAAACCGGAAATGGATTTTATTTGTATTTTTTGATTTGGCTCAAACTTTGTGGGGGCCTTCCCTATGACCAAATAAGCTATTTTGCGTCATTTGTTCACCCATACAAGTCTCCATACAATTTTGGCTGCTGTCCATACAAAAATTGTATGTAAATATTCAAACAACTGTAAATTTTGAGTGAATTTTCTGATCAATTTGGTGTCTTCGGCAAAGTTGTAGGTATTGTTGAGGACTTTTGAGAAAAAAATAGGCACACGGAAAAAAATTTGCAGATTTTTTTATTAACTTTTTTTTTCACAAAAATTCAATTTCCCGAAATACGTATTTTTTGATTTTCGAGATTTTTTGATATGTTTTAGGGGACAAAAATCCGCAACTTTTGAGCCATAGAGAAACATGGTCAAAAATTCTGCTGCCGAGTTATGATTTTTTGAAAAAATAGTGATTATTGGAAAAAATCGAAGTTTCATGCAAAAACAAATTTGACATTATTTTTTAATGCAAAATTAAATTTGCAATCGAAAAGTACTTTACAGATTTTTTGATAAAGGGCTCCGTTTTCAAGATATATCCACCGAATGTTTGATTTTAGCGAAATATTTTCAGTTTTTCGATTTTTAAAAATAGTGACTATGAGTGACCATTTCTAAAAACATTTTTTTTTGAAAAGTTCAGAATTTTTTTTCTTTTTCTTAAAGCGGCTCTATCTCAGCAACCCGAGGTCCAATCTTCAATGTCTCTTAGACAATTTTATAGCAAATTTTCTGAATAATGGTTCATTAAAATTTTATCCATCGTAAGCACGAAGGTTTTTGATGATTCAGTTTTCTAATTCAAATCACAATCATCATCACCAACATTTTGTTAAATTTGCTCGTGCAAGTATTGTCGTGCAAGAGTTGGCCCGCCTCTTCCTTTCACTGGCTCTCTCTTTCCTCCAAACATTATCATAAAGTCCCCTCGGTCCTCATTGCGAATGTCCTCGTATTGCTCTTCATAGATTATCACCTGCAAAGAAATCATCAACAATCTTACTCACCAATTGCACCTCCACAGTTGCAGCAGTGTGCACTTCGATTTGCCGATTCAACTTAGCCAAATAGTGTGATTTTCACCTTTCACATCCTCTTACTTCACAATTAACAACACAAACTCAACAAACCGACCGCTCTCGTTCAAATCCTGACTTCAAATGACAGACGTAAACAAACCCAAGTTTATCTTTTAAATATTCAACCAATTGTTAATTATATTCAACCAAAAAAATTTTTGATTTTCCTAAAACCAAAGCTAACAGTCGAGCATATTCATTCGAGTTCGGGAAATCTGTTAGCTTTTTGCCTCTAGCATTTCACGGTGTGTTTGCTGAGCAACCTTAAGGAGAAAAAATAGTCATCGCTACTTTCAAATGTGTCTTACAGGAAATTTTCTCAGCTTTCCAATGCTTCTAAGAGCGAAATTTATCATCGAGAAATTTCTGAGATATCTTTATTTTGAGTTTTTTGATTTAAAATCCTTCATTATTTATTGAAAACTTTTTAATAACAGTTTAGGAAACTTGTCAAATGACGTGTTTTATGCGTCGTTTACTAATACAAATGTGCAAAATTATACAATAAACAACTTTGTAAAAGGTTGCAAATTGCTAAATATTTTAAAAATTAATTTTTAATTGAGTTTCTGAATATGCGGGATTTATTGAGAAATTAAAACCAGAAAACCGTATTTAAATATGTGTTTACAAGAATTAATAGATTATTACACAATTTTTGTGTACAAATATCAGCCATCTGCTCTGATTTAGCTTGGATTTAGCTGATACAATCGAAAGTTTTGCAGGTTTGAGATTGTTAAGGGTAATTAGATTTTTATTAGGTTGTTTTTCGGCTCAGCAGTCAGAGACAAATTCAAAAACTTGTAGTTTTTTCTTTATTCCGACGTTTCGACGCGATATGCGGTCTTCTTCATGGGATTAGAAGACCGCATATCGCGTCGAAACGTCGGAATAAAGAAAAAACTACAAGTTTTTGAATTTGTCTCTGACTGCTGAGCCGAAAAACAACCTAATTGTGTAATACAGTCGAGAACAACGCTTCATTAGATTTTTTATGAATAAAAATCAAATTTCCTTAACCAAACATTAACCAGTTGCATGGATACTAATACATGTTATTTACTTGAAATTGAACTACAAATTACTGTGTAAAGTTTCATGAGTATGAAAGGGATTTTTAGCTTTTTTTTTTGTATGAAATGATCAAATAATCAGCAATGTTATAGAAGTCTTAGCTGTTTTAAAAACATTTTACAAGTATCTTGAGTTTTGTTCAAATAGCTTGTAATGAAGGCTTCTGTTTGATTTTTTGTTAACGGTGCACATCAACCAGAGCTTTTGCACCCAGATTTTTATTACAGACATTTTAGTATCTTCAAAACTACGGCAACTATCGATATAATTTGTTATTCATCCCCTAAGCTACTATTTCCATAAAGATATACAACAAAAATTTTCGATTTTTATTATCAAATTATTTCAGGATTGGGTCCGTAAGTTCAACAATTTTGGAATAAGAAGACAACAACTTTCTTGGTTGCTGTGTACCCTTAAAATTAATATTTTATTTTTGTTTTAACAAAAAAAAAATGTTTATGAAGGTGTTTTCAACATTCTCAGTTGAAACACCAAATTTTAATGATACTTTCAACAGTAAAAAAAAAATAAAAAAAAAATATCTGTTTACTTTATACCTATGAAAATATGACTTTTGAAGCATGCAACAGTAATTTTAGTACATTTCCGATTTTAAATCATGTTTTGTATCTGTGTTCCTGGTTAATGGTTAAATCCTGGTTTTTTCCTAAAACAAAGGAAATATCATATCTATATATATAAAAAATTTCGACGGTTTTGTTCGAACGCGAATCAATTCAACACGGAACGACGGATCGAGGTGCTATTTGTTGCGTTGGGTTCATATAAGTCCAAGGAAGGTTCTTACGCCAAAAAGTTACAACTTTGGCCACTCTGGAACCGATTCCGGAATATCTGCAGATTGTATGGGAGAATTTACGTAAAATAAAATTTTGATCACAGGAGGCTGAATAAGCAAAAAAGTTAAAAACGTCAACAAACGAAAAAAAGACAGAACGAAGTTTGTCGGGTAAGGCTTGTTTATTCATAAAAATGCAATAACAATCTCACACCTGCAAAAATTTTGTTTGTATCACCGAAATCAGATCAGACACATGATATATCCCGCATAAAAAAGTACCATATAAAAACTTTTTTTCATATGGTAATTGAACTTTAAACTATATTGTTACTACCATTTCCAAAAATGTTTGACTACTATTTTAAAAATGGTATTTATATGGTTGGCATGAATTTTTACTATCTCACAAATGGTTTAACCATCTGGCATAAGGGTGGTTAGCAATGGTAACCTTAAAAAACTCAGTACTATTTTCGTCAAAAAACTGTTTGTTGTATGGTAAATAAATAGTTTAAGTACTATTTGGCAAAAAGTAACCTTAAATCAAACAGTTCACAAATAGTTAAATATAGTTAAATTTTAATTTTGGGAAATTGAAAAAACGATTTCACAAATAGTTACCATTTCTCAAAGTGTCACTGTATGATCCAATATGGTAATCAAATGGTAATTTTTTATCCGGGATGTTCACAAAAATTAACGATTTTATAAATCTAATTACTGAATAAATTCCACAAGTTCAAAACTCAGTAAAAATATAATTTTAAAAATGTTTAGCGATTTGCAACATTCTACAAATTTGTTTCTTGTCTTATTTTGTCCATTTTGATGAGTAAATGACAAATAAAACACATCATTTGACTAGTTTTCTGAACTGTTTTTAAACAGTTTTCAATAAATGATGAAGGAATATCAAAATCCAAAAAAATGGGTTTCCCCATACAAATTTATATGGAAAATTGAATCGCTTTGCGCAAAGTGAGGACTAAACCAATCGTTCCCAAACTTTGGGGAGTTGTTTAGGACCCCAAAAGGAACTGAAAAATTGCTGTGCTCGCTAAATTTGGACAACTTTATTTTTTTCCATACAACCATATTACACCCTAGTGGACACTTTAGGTGGGGGAAGGGTTGACGACTGTCCACGCTCCATACAAAAAAGATTTTTTTTGTATGTAGAATTGTCCACGAGTGTGAGGGGGGGGGGTGGGTTTGGGATTTCCAAAAAAGTATCCACGTGGTTTATGGATGGTCCCAATATTCAAATTTAACTCAACATTTTTTTGCCTTCAGTTTTAAGTGTCTGAGATGTGAGAATAACATTTCAAAAAGGGCAAACATCCTATAATTCACCCTTTTGAAATATTAGAATTGAATCCTGAATTCAAAACATGTTAATTTCGAAAAGACCAAAAATGTTTCATAAAAAGTAATAATAATTGTAAAGTGTAAAATTTATAATTAAAAAAAATAATCTAGACGCGTGGCATAATTTTTGTCCATACTTTTCTATGGCTTTGAGTCATTTGCGGTTTTCTGTCTCCTAAAATTTATCAAAAAAAATAAATATAAAATGCACATTTTGGGAAATGGAATGTATGCGCAAAAAAAAAATAAGCAACATGTTTTTCCATGTACCGTTTTTTCTGAATAGTCCTCGTCAATACCTACAACTTTGACGAAGACACCAAACCGATCAGAAAATTCCTTGAAATACAAATTTTCGAATATCTACTTACCATTTTTGTAAGGACTGCTGCCAAAATTGTGCGGAGACTTGTATAGGAGCAGTTCTCTACGGAATCGGTCTTTTTTCTTTAATTTTATTTTTTGTATTTTTTAATCCGACTGAAACTTTTTTGGTGCCTTCGGTATGCCCAAAGAAGCCATTTTGCATCATTAGTTTGTCCATATAATTGTCCATACAAATTTGGCAGCTGTCCATAAAAAAATTATGTATGAAAATTCAAAAATCTGTGTCTTTTGAAGGAATTTTTTGATCGATTTGGTGTCTTGGGCAAAGTTGTAGGTATGGATATGTACTACACTGAAAAAAAATGATACACAGTAAAAATTTTTTTTGATGATTTTTAATTTAACTTTTTGTCACTGAAACTTGATTTGCAATAAAACACTATTTTTTTTTTTTTTTTTTTTTTTATGTTTTAGAGGACATCAAATGTCAACTTTTCAGAAATTTCCAGAATGGGCAAAAAATCTTTGACCGAGTTATGATTTTTTGAATCAATACAATTTTTTTCGAAAAATCGAAACATTGGTCGCACAAATTTTTCAATTCCATTTTTGATGTAAAATTGAATTTGCAATCAAAAAGTAGTTTAGTGAAATTTTGATAAAAAGCACCGTTTTCAAGTTATAGCCATTTTAGGTAATTTTTTTCAAAATAGTCGCAGTCATTGATTTTTTAAAAATAGTACCCATGTTTGCCCACTTATGAAAAAAAATATTATTGAAAAGCTGAGAAAATTCTCTATATTTTGCTTTTTCGGACTTTGTTGATACGACCCTTAGTTGCTGAGATATTGCCAAACAAAGGTTTGAAAACAAGAAAATTGATGTTTTCTAAGTTTCACCCAAACAACCCACCATTTTATAATGTCGATATCTCAGCAACTAATGGTCCGATTTACAATGTTAAAATATGAAACATTCGTGAAATTTTCTGATCTTTTCGAAAAAAATATTTTCAGAAATTATAAATCAAGACTAACATTTCAAAAAGACCAAACATTTAATATAACGCTTTTTTGATATGTTAGTCTTGATTTATAATTTTTGAAAATATTTTTTTCGAAAAGATCAGAAAATTTCACAAATCTTTCATATTTAAACATTGAAAATCGGAACATTAGTTGCTGAGATATCGACATTAGAAAATGGTGGGTTGTTTGGGTGAGACTTAGAAAACATCAATTTTCTTGTTTTTAAACCTTTGCATTGCAATATCTCAGCAACGAAGGGTCGTATCAGCAAAGTTCGAAAAAGCAGAATATAGAGAATTTTCTCAGCTTTTCAAAAATATTTTTTTCAAAAGTGGGCAAACATGGGCACTATTTTAAAAAAATCAATAACTGCGACTATTTTGAAAAAAATACCTAAAAATGGCTACAACTTGAAAACGGTGCTTTTTATCAAAATTTCACAAAAGTACTTTTTGATTGCAAATTCAATTTTACATCAAAAATGAAATTGAAAAATTTGTGCGACCAATATTTCGATTTTTTGAAAAAAATGTATTGATTCAAAAAATCATAACTCGGTCAAAGATTTTTTGCCCATTCTGGAAATTTCTGAAAAGTTGGCATTTGATGTCCTCTAAAACATATAAAAAAATAAAAAAAAAATAGTGTTTTATTGCAAATCAAGTTTTAGTGACAAAAAGTCAAATTAAAAATCACCAAAAAATTTTTTTACTTTGTATCATTTTTTTTCAGTGTAGTACATATCCATACCTACAACTTTGCCCAAGACACCAAATCGATCAAAAAATTCCTTCAAAAGATACAGATTTTTGAATTTTCACATATCATTTTTGTATGGACAGCTGCCAAATTTGTATGGAAAATTATATGGACAAACTAATGATGCAAAATGGCTTCTTTGGGCATACCGAAAGCACCAAAAAAGTTTCAGTCGGATTAAAATATAGAGAAAAAAACGAATGACCGAAATCTCAGAGAATTGCTCATAGATGAACCACAGACAATAGACTACGAGATGGCGATACCACCCGCCATGTTTTTACACACGATTTTCAAATTATTTTATTCTAGCTGCTACGTCTGTTGTCTGTGTGACAGTTGTGCAAATTAAAACTTTATGTTAAAAATTTCACATTGAGCGTCGATTTCAACTATGTTATGAAAACTTAATATTTCCCAATACAAAAAAAAAAAACTTCAGCTCAAAGCTCAAGATTGTCAATATTATTTGACAGCTGATTTTTTTATATCTTTAATTTGTAATTTGTAATTTGTTGGTTTATTGGGTACGACAACTTGTTAGTTTACACTGTTAATCAGGTCAAGGAAGACACTTTAGGAAATTTAGAAAAGTTACAAAGGATTCAAATAAAGGGTAACAAGTACAAGTAAGCTAAAGAAAACTAATCGTCAAACGATCTCTTAAAAGCACTATATCTTTAAAAAATTGAAAATAAAATGACATCAACTTGAAATGCAAAATCCATTTTGCAATCGAAGGTTCTTTTGATAAATGCAAAGTAGGGTGATCCGTATTGCAATATTTTTTAATGATTGTTCTGAACACTTAAAAGTTAGTTTTTTGTTGATTCTGTATTATGGCCAATATTTGAGCCGAATCCATTTCCCCCATCGGTCTAGGGGTTGTATGTTTTTTACCCTGTATGAAAATCAATACAATTTTTTTGTGTTTAATTGTTAATCAAAGTAATCACCTTTGAGAGTCAACACATTGCCCTGGAGAATTTCAGCAAAATTGGTGCGATTTTATAAATCGAAATGGCACTTTTTTTAATTTAGATAATAATTTTCATCCGAAAATCATAAAACCGAGCCGTATAAATTTACTACAAAAGCTTCAAAAACTAAAGCTACTGAGTCTCAGCCTCTAATTCTTTTTTTTTTATAAATCTAAAGTTCTCTGGAAAAGCTTCCCTATGAATTGAGAATGCGCATGATTTTCTACAAATGTTTGCTGGCACATCGGGGTTCAAATCCCTGCTCGGACAAACACAACTGGTGATCTTTTCCCTTCTGGATTCGATTGCTTAGTAAAGGGAAGGTAGTGTATCGTCACAAACTGGACCTTATCACGACACCTTAGGGAGGCGACCTATGGAATGTTAACATAAACCTTAACATGTTAACATTAAGTTGAGAAAGATTTTCGGCTTGCAGTCGTTGAAAGCAGCTCAAACACTTATTTGTGTACTTTATCCAACGTTTCGATTTTTATTAAATCATCTTCAGGGAAACTAAAAATTTTGGTTTTTGGTTTTTCCGTTAATTTTTGTGTGTTTTTGTGTGTTTGTATGTGTACTTACTCGTACGTAGGTGTTCGGTTGTCTTGGTTCAGTTTTGTAAAATTTGTAAAATGTCGGTTTTGTGGCATCGAGAAAACTATAAAAATTGAATGTTTGTTCATTGGTCGATATTTTTGATCGGGAGTGTAGGGATTTGTGTTGTGGAGACTTACTGCATTGGTTTGGTAATGATTTTGGGGATTCTCTTTTTCGCCTAGATGTCGTTTCTAACTGTTTTTGGTCTTTGTTGTTCGGAGCTCTATCGTGTGCACTTTTATCTTGTTCACTTTGATTGTGTGTTTGTGTGTTTTGGGGAATTGGAAAGGGACTCGTCTAATTTTCTGTTGGGTTACAGTTGACAGTGACATTGTTGTCATGTCTGTGTTTGTTATGACATTTTAGGTTGTTTAAGTTGAGAATGAATTTGCCACTGAATCCGCTTTGTAAATGCCGGCCCCGATACTCTTCAAGGGTGTTCCCCTCAGGAACTGGGAAAGATTTACTTTTTTTTACTATATTGTTCCAGTCAAGGTTATGCGACCAACGCATAATAATTATTAATTTTCCAACAAAGTATCCGTGCATTCCCATGAATCAATTCATACGGATTGCCTCATTCAATCGTGTAGGTCACACGTGTTCCCCACCCACAATGTACCAGTTATGATGCCAGGTCGTAAACATATCCCAAATTCCCCGCGAAGAATGTCATCGCTTTTTAAGCCCCGAAACCACCCTCGCCACCCACACAAAGATGAAAAATGTCCTTTTTCGATTCGCCGCCCGGACAATATCGGCGCGATTTACTATAATTTTAATCATTAGCTATTTGCAACCGTAACAATATATCGATAATGATGATAATAACGATAATGACTTTGCCCGCCGTCCCGTCCTTTTCGCCATCGACCTTTGTCACAAAAGCTCACTCAAAAGCTCCGCACGTGGGAATGTTGACGGCGGCGGCGGCAGTGGAAATTAATCTACAAATTTATTTCCCATTTCGCGAGCGCCATTCCGACCGAAAATTGCACGGCTTACCGTCAACAACAAACCCCCCACTTCACCCTGGACAGAATTTTCCCCCACAGTCCCTGGAGAATGGCCGAAAAACAGGCCGAATTTATTGAGCTTTCCAGAGTAAAATATGACAATGGGACACTACTCTGGCTCAGAGGCTGGCAACACTGGTTCTGCTCTGCTCTGCTGCTGCTCGGGTTGTATCAATAAATGTTTCGAATATCGAACGATGACGATTGATGCTTGGCACAGCCAGCGAATCCCTCCCACCGAGGCGAGGTACACGGATACGGATTCCGGCCACCACCAAGAGCACGGTACTTGAGATAACGAGGTCATATTCATCTTGTTTTTATTTTGGCTCAAATATTTTGATGGCAGTTGACAAATTGTCGTACACTGGATTGTGCCTTCCACGTTATTTTTTGTTGTCCCTTGCTGTTGCATAACATTGATTGTTAAGGGAAAATATTGGGGTGCCCGTGATTCCAGTGATTTGCATATCACGAGATTTCTTACTCCCTTTCGAGGGTGCTTAAAAGGAATCTGGATCAGTGGGATGATAGCAAAATCATTGTAATAGGACAGTCGGTGTATTAAGGCAGAAATTAAACCAGTAAACCTTACGACAACTGATTATTATTAAAAATTAAAAAGTTTTGTAAACAAAGGTAACTTAATTGTAAATATTTCTAAAGAATGTTAAAATCGAATATTTCACAAAATATCGAAAGACATAAGGTCGAATGGACAACATGTCGAATGCCAAAAGGTCGTATGGACAAAACGTGGAAAGGACAAAAGTCAGACATTTTTTATAAATATGTTTTAAATGAAATATTTTTACATGTCCCAAAGGCGTTTGAAACTTATAAGAAATGACCCGGTTGGGTGAATCAATTGGCGGCGTGCTGGAACCACAATCCAGAGTTGATCCAGAGGTCACTGGTTCGAATTCTGCAATCCGTTCGGCAATTATGAAAAGGGTTGATAATTACTTTGAAAAATATTAAATCATTTACAAAATATATTTGATTTTAGCAATAGACGAGTTCTTTAAGAAATCGATCTTTTATTTTTTGTATTATTTAATCCAGCTGAAACTTTTTTGGTGCCTTCGGTATGCCCAAAGAAGCCATTTTGTATCATGAGTTTGTCCATATAATTTTCCATACAAATTTGATAGCTGTCCATACAAAAATGATAAATGAAAATTCAAAAATCTGTATCTTTTGAAGGAATTTTTGATCAATTTGGTGTCTTCGGCAAAGTTGGTATGGATAAGGAATGCACTAATTGAAAAATAAAAAAAAAATACAAAAATTAAAAAAATACAAAAATTACAAAAATACAAAAATTACAAAAATTACAAAAATTACAAAAATTACAAAAATTACAAAAATTACAAAAATTACAAAAATTACAAAAATTACAAAAATTACAAAAAATACAAAAATTACAAAAATTACAAAAATTACAAAAATTACAAAAATTACAAAAATTACAAAAATTACAAAAATTACAAAAATTACAAAAATTACAAAAATTACAAAAATTACAAAAATTACAAAAATTACAAAAATTACAAAAATTACAAAAATTACAAAAATTACAAAAATTACAAAAATTACAAAAATTACAAAAATTACAAAAATTACAAAAATTACAAAAATTACAAAAATTACAAAAATTACAAAAATTACAAAAATTACAAAAATTACAAAAATTACAAAAATTACAAAAATTACAAAAATTACAAAAATTACAAAAATTACAAAAATTACAAAAATTGACAAAAATTGACAAAAATTGACAAAAATTGACAAAATTGACAAAATTGACAAAATTGACAAAATTGACAAAATTGACAAAATTGACAAAATTGACAAAATTGACAAAATTGACAAAATTGACAAAATTGACAAAATTGACAAAATTGACAAAATTGACAAAATTGACAAAATTGACAAAATTGACAAAATTGACAAAATTGACAAAATTGACAAAATTGACAAAATTGACAAAATTGACAAAATTGACAAAATTGACAAAATTGACAAAATTGACAAAATTGACAAAATTGACAAAATTGACAAAATTGACAAAATTGACAAAACTGAGTCATGAATTTTTGAATCAATACTGTGACAAAAAGTGAAATTAAAAATCACAAAAAAATTACCAAGTATAATTTTTTTCACATTTTCACATATTTTTATTTTTTCACAAAAACAGCTTTTTTGTCATACATGTCATGATTAAAATAAAAATAATTTTGTTCAATGCATTGTGATTGTTTTCAAATATTGCAAAGTTGATTATTTTTTCTATAAAAATATGTTTCCATGTGTGTAATTTTTTTATACACAAAACTGTAACAATTTACAAAGCTCAGCGCACGAAATTCTCGTAACTTTTGTCCTAATCGTTTGTTCCCACTAGAAGCCGTAAAATTTATTGCTTCTTTTCTCTAGCCCTTGATCAGCAACACTGCTGCTTGCTCTGCAGTGATAATTTGCGCTCAATCGCCCCTCATGTGTTACTTCAGAAACACTTAATAATACATGCTAACTAGCACTGTATGCAGCAGCACTGCTGGAGGCAGTGCATTTTCCCAAGCTTAGCGATGTCGAAGCAAAATTTATACCTTCAAATGGTGCATTCATAGTGCTTCATCAATATTTACTTCTACTTATCCATTCTATACTTTCCCGAAAGCTCCTGCTTCTTCCCGTACTTCGCTTGTCGCTCATACTGGTGTGAGAGCCCGAGCTCTCGTCTGTGGGCTCAGTTTTCCCCTCCCCCAGCACATCCGCAACAACACCTGTGACATTTTGTGAGCTGCCACCAGAGTCATGCCATGGGTGTGATAGGAGATCCTTGCCAGAGGGTAGAACAGCTGATGATGGAGAGTAGTGTAAGCTTCGACCCTCATCTTCGTTGTCGTTGTCGGGAGAAACACTGGGCATGTGTGCGCTAGTATTATGTACATAAGACTTCGCGACGCATAAGCTCCCCTTGCTCAAGTTGCACAAGTGCATATTGTATAAGCTGATAGTACCAACAAAGTGGTGCACGGTGCAGAAGAGTGCGTTTGGTACTGTACATTTTACAGAATGCAAATCGACAACGCTTTTTGACGTTCCGAGAAAAACGCGTTTTAATGTTTGACCTTGAATAAACAAAAACGAGAGCACGCAATGTAAACAATAACAAACACGTTTTGTGTGGTTGACCAATCTGTACATCGTAATGAAGTTTGGTTGAATTTGGTTGCTGGAGTTCCGAGTTAAAACTAATAATGTTTACGGTAGTCGAGCTCGTTCCTCTGCCAAACGCGTTCTGACCTAAATTCTTTTGGCCAATTGTCGCACTTACATCAATTTTCAGGCTGTGTCAAGATAGCACGACAAGATTGAAACTTCTTTCATATGAAGAGTGACAACAATGCATAGAGTTTTTTGGATTTTTATGGAATATCTCAGGATTGAAATCGAATTTTGGGGACTTGTGAAGGTCAAAAGGTGATGCATTGTGATCTGCACAAAATGGCTACTATTTGGCCCAAAATGCACGTACGACAAGTTAGCACGAAAGCGACGAAATGCAAATTTTGAAGGTTACAAAGATATCATGATTGACATTTTGCCTTCCTCGCTGAGGTAAGGCTATAATCCTGCTCGAAAATTGAACTTTTCATATGAACTTCGTAGACACACCTTCATGTATACATATCGACTCAGAATCGAAAACTGAACAAATGTCTGTGTGTATGTGTGTGTGTGTGCATGTGTGTGTATGTGTGTGTATGTTTAAATGTGACCAACAAACTAGCTCATGTTTCTCGGCACTGGCTGAACCGATTTGACCCAAACCAGTTGCTTTCGACTTGGTTTAGGGTCCCATATAGAGGGTGAAGAGCGGGAATTCCAGGAAAATCGACCATTTTTGGACCTCTCGATTCCCGGAAAATTTGGTCGAGACTCCCGGGAAATTTTGTACTTATAAATATCGAAGCAAAATTATATAAACTAATCAGAAAACCATTTGAAAAATTCAAAATTGTCTAAAACATTTGATGTTCAATGTTAAAGTTGGAATAAATCAATGCTCTTCGAATCTTCATATTCAAAAAGCGTAAATTTTAACTTGTAAATGATTTCAATAACTATAATTGAGAGAAGCCAAAAAAAAAAATGTGGACCTCCAAATTTACCTTAAAGCGTATTTAGCAGTTGCACCCCAGAAATGAAATCTAAAGTTTTGTAAAAAATATTCTCATTCATTATTTTCAAGAGGGAAAGCCTTTTCAAGATAAGTTCAATTTTTGTATCATCTCTCAAGCAGAGAAATCCTCATAATCTGGTATTTTTTTAATTTTAATTAAGTTAATTTCGCTGTATCAAAATAATTGAAAGTTTTGATGACAATAAGTAATTTTGCCTCAACCTCAATATTAAATTATGTTTTGGAAAAAAAAAACTCTGACAATCTTTGTAAAGTCATGGTTCGCCAATGGAGCACCCGCAGTCGAGCAGTTTTTGACAGTAAAGAAATACATTGTAGAAAAAAGCAAAAACTACTCGAATGGAAGTGCTCCATTGTGAACATTCGGATTTTCCTTATAACTGTAAATATTTCTTCAATTAATATGTACAGTTGACCTGAAGGAGTAAAAAACTATTTTAAATAATTTTGAGTAGTTTTTATCTTATTACAAAAAACCCAATAACTGGGAAATTATATATTAGCTATTTTTTTACTTCACAAAAATCTAATAACAAGTTCATGCAACAAGTTTGTGCCACTTTCAAAAAATCACTCAGTGTGAATACAGATTCGTAAACATTTTACTACAATTTTAAGTCCCGAAAAGCTTAAGAAACGATCTTTTCTTTGCAAATTTAGAAAAAAAATCAAAAGGAAGAAAATGTTCCTTAAAATAATTCGGCTACTTAAATTACCGTTTCATTGAATAAGTATGAATTAATTGTAACTAAATTCATTGAAAAGGAACAAATTTATTACTTTTTCTTTTCAAATTATTAGCACTATTGGCATAGTAAAAAAATCCCGGGTCACGGGAATTCCCGGAAAATGGTCAAATTCAACTCTCGATTCCCGGGAAATTGAAAATCTCGAGATTCGTCAACCTCTAGTTCCATAGATCGAGTTTTATACAAATTGAAGTTTCGATAAGTGGTTCAAAAGTTATGCTTAAAAATGTTGTTTCTCATATATCGGGATGTTAGATAAATGGCAAGAAATTGATTCCAATACCATCATCGTTGGATAGGTAATTGAAAGACCTTTCCAACGAGTCCAATAAATTGAAGATCTGGCAATCCTGTCTCGAGTTATGACCACTTAAGTAATATTTATGTACTTTTTTGATGCCGGATCTCACTTATTTGTACTTTTTTCAGCTTGTATTCATGTACTGGATCTCCCTTATTTGTTTTCAAATAATTTCCGGATAAATCAACAGACCTTTTGTTGGAAAGCTAATTGAGAGACCTTCCAAACGAGTCTGTATCTGGCAACCATGTTTAAGTTATGATAGTTATGATAATTCCAAAAAAATAATAATTCAGATGAAAAATATCTCCGGATCAATTTTAAGGAAGTAGTGAGGATGGCAGCAACCTCATACAGTGAATCAAATATTTGTCCGTACCCCCCCGTACGGAAAATGTTTGTAATATAAAAGTTCATAAAATACGACCAAAGTACCATGTTTTATACATCAATCGACGCGGCAGAATGTCCTCTTTAAGACACTGTCATTGGATTTGCAAAAAACTTTTTTTAAAAAAATACAAAAATAGTTTACTGAAAATAGTCAAAAAAAGAGGTCAAATAATTGTCCGTACCCCTAATAAAAGTACAAAATCTGATCGATTTAAGTGAATTCATTTATGAAATGTTGTTTCTGTGTCAAATACTAGAATCTCTAGCCAGTTTGTGACAACTTTGAACTTCTGATAACTTTGTTAAGTTAGCTTATATTAAAAATTGGTTTAAATTTAGTTTTTTTATGTAAAACTTATCAAAACATTAGTTTATAAACAACTATTTTTATAAAATTGCTATTTTATGTTGTAAGAGTCTCTATTGAACAAGGTTTAACAATATTTGTTCGAAATATACATTGTTTTCATATTTTTTATTGACATTTTTCGACCAAAAATACTGTTTCGGAACAATACCGTTAAACAATCCGGATTGTCCCGGAGCCGGTTTAACCCCTCGGAGGGAAATTTTGTGGTGGTCAGATAGAGGACAAAAAAACCCACCTCTTGCAATTTGAAGCATCCAATTTCGTCCACTACAGCCCGATTACGAGTCCATAGTCTGAAATTTGAAATTTTCAAATTCCCCAAGCAAAACATTCTGACCCAGGCCGGTACAGAAATTCTCAGCACGGAAAGTGAAAATTTCAAATTTCAGTCTAGGGACTCGTAATCGGGCTGTAGTGGACGAAATTGGATGCTTCAAATTGCAAGAGGTGGGTTTTTTTGTCCTCTATCTGACCACCACAAAATTTCCCTCCGAGGGGTTAAACCGGTTCCGGGACAATCCGGATTGTTTAACAGTATTGTTCCGAAACAGTATTTTTGGTCGAAAAATGTCAATAAAAAATATGAAAACAATGTATATTTCGAACAAATATTGTTAAACCTTGTTCAATAGAGACTCTTACAACATAAAATAGCAATTTTATAAAAATAGTTGTTTATAAACTAATGTTTTGATAAGTTTTACATAAAAAAACTAAATTTAAACCAATTTTTAATATAAACTAACTTAACAAAGTTATCAGAAGTTCAAAGTTGTCACAAACTGGCTAGAGGTTCTAGTATTTGACACAGAAACAACATTTCATAAATGAATTCACTTAAATCGATCAGATTTTGTACTTTTATTAGGGGTACGGACAATTATTTGACCTCTTTTTTTGACTATTTTCAGTAAACTATTTTTGTATTTTTTTAGAAAAAGTTTTTTGCAAATCCAATGACAGTGTCTTAAAGAGGACATTCTGCCGCGTCGATTGATGTATATAACATGGTACTTTGGTCGTATTTTATGAACTTTTATATCACAAACATTTTCCGTATGGGAGGGTACGGACAAATATTTGACTCACTGTAGGTGGATTAAGTTAGTTTTTTCGATGTAATTTTACCTCAATTTATGTGGAAAAAGTGCATTTACTCATTAAAACATGTAAATTTACACTTTTTTTGAGGAAATTACACATTTCGCTTTACATTTTTTCAAATAGACCCCAAGATAGAGCCACTTGGATTAGACAAAATCACCCCTCGCAACGGTACCGCGTCGTTGGAGACGATCCTCTCAGCAGCTGTAAGAGCCTTTACGTCGGAGACGCCACTCGCAGTGCTTCCGGATTTTGGCTTTCGCAGGCGGAATTAGTTCAACGGGATTGGGCCAACCAACTGGCAACCCGGCCGTGGCCAGTATGTAGATGCCATCGAGACGGCAGCACTCGGTCGTTCTCCGGCAAGAAGCCCCGAGAATCGGCGGCGAAAGTTTTGCTGGCCTGATGGGATAAAAGTTTAAAAGCTACTAATTCTTTCGGCACACACACACCCACACTACTGCTGCAAGGGAAACCTTAGCTTGGCATGGTCTGGGCAGCGTTTGGACCTTCTACGAGTGCAAAAGGTCTTGCAGAGCACTTCCTCGGTTATCTTCTCTGGATGGACTTTGGTGGGGGTCGTTTCGCCGACAGTCTGCTGGAATTTTCACGCCATTCGTGACACTGAGCCATAGTGGAAGAGATAGCGAGGGTTTTATTAATATTTTACGACACTTAATGGTGAAAATATTAAAAGTATATTTGCGGTAATGATAAAGGTACATGCAACTCTTTACGTCCTTAAATTATGTCCTTCACAAGTCTTAACAAGATTTTTGAATGAATTTACGAAATAACATGCTTTGATGCTCTTTCTTTCATCAAACCATGCATGGTTTGCTAAAAACATTCAACCCATAAAAACAAACATTGTCCATTCCTTCCCTCTAAAATGCCAACAGACCAACTGGTTAGCCGCAGTAGCATAGCTTCTAGAAGTGTGGACTTGGTCGCGAGAACCGCGTGGAAACAAGTGTTACTAACAACATCCCCGACAACTGCTGCTGCTGCTCCTGTTTCTGCTGCCCATTTCATGCAACAACGCGCGATTCTTGTTTCGTCCTCCCAACCCACCCACATGCAACATCGCATCTCGCGGGCAGCAGTGTTGGTCGGTGTGTAGTACAAGCATTAATTTGCATATCTATTCATAAATTTAGCGTGTCGGGACGCGCGTCTTGTATGCCACGACCCGGTTGGTTTTCTGGTGCTGGCCAGTCGAGGGTGCACCACCAGGATTTATGGTTTTTCTTGCTCCGCAGATGCCCTGCAGCGATTAAATTTGAATTACAGTTTAACGGGATAATATTCATTTGATGCCCCGGGGCACTTGGAACTATCGTGAGCGAAGGGATTGAGATTGACGGTGGAGTACATCTTTTTTTTAATTTAGGCCGTTGTAAATATTTTTTGAAGTTTATGTCCCTCGGCTAAAATAGGATTCAAACCGTGTTATTTATTTTTTCAAAAATGTCTAACTATTGACGCATTTTGTCCTTGCGCAAGTGTTGATAAATATAACATTAAAGTTTAGAGAACTCTGGAGCTATGTAAAGGCCTTCAAAGTTTGACATTTTTCGAACAGTTAGCCCTAGCTAGTTCAATTGGTGTCGCGACGTTCAACGCATATCATCATTGTTGTCGATTCGTTTCGGATTGTTTTCGACCAGTCGTCCGGTAACATTTGCAACGCATTCGAGACAAAATGTTGTCGATTTTAAAACATAACGCATCTTAGATTTGTAACGCCTGAGCTGTCAACGCGCTACGCCCTAAAAAAAATGTTGAAAAAAGTCACCACACATCGAACTAGCAGGTTTTCTCACCTTCTTGACCGGTTCTGGGATAAGACGAGGCTCGCCACGTGGAAGATTTCCTGGGGGAGCTCGCCAGAAATGGACGATCCTCCGGGCTGTCCGCGCCAAAGAAGACGAGCGCGCACATGTTCTGTTCTTGATGGACTTCGGGGACAATGGCCGTTATGCTGGCCACAGAGCGTGCGAAGACTTCCGAAAGGACTACAACGTGCGGCGCGGCGATCTTGAACCGCGACGCGGCTGACCGTTTTGGACGGGGCAGGGCACAAAGACGCCGATCTGAAATAGAAAATTAACAAAAATCAGCAAATAAAACTCAAGCGTTTATTGGTGATTTAATTTCTCACCTGTTAACCGGCTGTCTTCGAACGCAGCTTCCAGAGGGAAAAAGAATTGCACGTCGCGGTTGACCATTTAGGGGAAGTGGCCGAAGAGGAGTCGTGCTGCGGCAGACCACAGAGCGTGCGAATACTTCCGGCCGGGACTACAACGTGCGGCGCGGCGATCTTGGCGGAAGTGCTGGAAAGGAGGAACTGAAAAGATAAACAAAAATTAGCACACACAAAATAAAGATTTGGTTTTGAAAATTTCTCACCTCTTTCTGAATCCACTTGGTCCGGTTGTACTCCTGAACGCAGCTTTCGAGGACAAGGAAATCCACGACGCAGCTGACCGTCTGGGGAAAGTGGCAGAAGAGGAGTCGTGCTGCGGCAGGCCACAGACCGTGCGAAGACTTTCGGCCGGGACTTCAACGTGCGGTGCGGCTGACCGTCCGGGGAAACCCTTGGTACGGGCTGGTCACAGAGCGGCAATCCGGTTAAAACTGCTCGATCTGTAAAAAAAACAAACAAAAGTCAGTAAAAAAAAAAACAGTTTTATTTCAAATTTCTCACCTATTTCTCCGTTTATTCGATGGGGTTTTCGATTTTCGACAATGGCGGTGTGCACGTTGCTCAAAAAAATAGACTAATGAAAACTCAAGATGGCGACAGTTTGACAACTCGAAAACGCTCTGAGAGAATGTGTCGAACGGGGGCATCGGAAATGTTTACGAATGTTTTTGAATTCGATAACAAGCAATGTTTTCGATTTCAAAGCCTAATGCTTTCAAATTTAGGGGGCAGGATTTATATACGTGTAGAGGTAACGCATTCTTATAAAAAATAAATGTTGCCTGAGAAACTTAGAAGATTTGCCGTTTGATTGCTGAGAACGTGTTATTGAGTTATTTTAAGTATCGGTGCCAATTTTGAGCGAAATTGGTTGAGAAGATTAACCTGGGTGCAGAATAGTGGTTCGCAAAACGGCCTCAATTTTGAACTGTCAAAGTGGAGCCAATTTATTGTTTGCCAAATGTTAGCAGGTATTGTACAGTCGTCCCTCATATTCGGAACAGTTTACAGATCGGCCAATGTTCAACAAATCATATAAAATCGATAATTGAACATAATGATTTGCTTTTACCTTCATGTTAAAGCTTTTCTTGCGATCTTTCGATTGATGTATAGACCGGCTGTACATTTTTACGTTTTATATCAAGTTTTCAAAGAAAAACTAACTTAATCCACCTATGTGGTTGATGCCTTCCTCACTTTTTACCAACATTTGGTGATATGATGGGTTTGGACACAAATTCTATCTATTTCTCAATAAAAAAAATTACACAAATGTCACTTAAGCGGTCAAAACTTGAAACTGAGCGTTGCCAGATCTTCAATGTTTTGAACTTATTGGAAAGGTCTTTCGATTACCTAAACAACGATGGGTCGGATGATGGATCCGGACATAGTTTACATACATTTATGTGAGATCCGGCTTCAAAAAAGATCATAATTATCACTTAAGTGGTCATAATTTGAGACAGGGTTGCCAGATCTTCAATGTTTTGTACTCATTTGAAAGGTCTTTTGATAACCTAACCAACAATGGGTCGGATAATGGATCCGGACATAGTTTACATACATTTATGTGAGATCCGGCTTCAAAAAAGATCATAATTATCACTTAAGTGGTCATAATTTGAGACAGGGTTGCCAGATCTTCAATGTTTTGTACTCATTTGAAAGGTCTTTTGATAACCTAACCAACAATGGGTCGGATAATGGATCCGGACATAGTTTACATACATTTATGTGAGATCCGGCTTCAAAAAAGATCATAATTATCACTTAAGTGGTCATAATTTGAGACAGGGTTGCCAGATCTTCAATGTTTTGTACTCATTTGAAAGGTCTTTTGATAACCTAACCAACAATGGGTCGGATAATGGATCCGGACATAGTTTACATACATTTATGTGAGATCCGGCTTCAAAAAAGATCATAATTATCACTTAAGTGGTCATAATTTGAGACAGGGTTGCCAGATCTTCAATGTTTTGTACTCATTTGAAAGGTCTTTTGATAACCTAACCAACGATGGGTCGGATAATGGATCCGGACATAGTTTACATACATTTAAGTGAGATCCGGCATCAAAATTCCAGCACTCGATTCGCAACTCTGACACTTTTTTATACGTAACTTTTGAACTACTTATCGGATCTTCAAACAATTCAATAGTGCAGTATTGGGCACCAAACCGGATCGAATGCAACTTGTTTGACTCAAATCGGATCAGCCAGTGCCGAGAAAACTTGGCAAGAATTTTGAGCACCAAGGGGAATACGCACACACATACACACACACACACAGACATTTGTTCAGTTTTCGATTCTGAGTCGATAGGTATACATGAATATAGATCTTTGACCTGTTTTTCAAAAGTTCATTTTTAGAGCAGGATTATAGCCTTACCTCAGTGAGGAAGGCAAAACATTGACCCTTGAAATCCACAAATTCGGAACACTTTTTTCTTACGATGTAAACAAACTTTTTTTTCTCTCCAGGAGTACATATTTTTTACAAAATAATGACTTTGCACTCTGAAACCAATAAAACTCATGCTTAGTAATGTTTTATGAATGGTCTGATAACTTTTTTGTGAAAATATCAGTTAAATTCAGGTGTTCCACAATTGTGGGAGACACAATAACAACCCACAATCATGGAACAGGCAATTTGGAGGCATTGTTTTGGTGCTCTGGATAAAATAGTCTTGAAATGCAGTTTTTGTTTAAAAAGTATTACTTTTACTAGTGAAATAGCAAGAGAATGTCCAAATAAAGGCCCTAAAAATAGCAGGGTCGGCAGAAAAGTTGCATTTTGCATTCTATTGACAAATTACCACAAAAGTGTTCCGAATTTGTGGGTGTTCCGAATATGTGGGATGACTGTAATCGATCATTAAAAATCTTATCAAAGTCATGTTCCTTATTATTTCTGTTAGTTGGGCTCATTCGGAAATCACGTTACGCATTTCTTCTTTTCAGCACTCAGATTGTACCAATTACTAAAGTAGCTGATATAGTTTTTAAGAAAAAAATCAACGTTTATATTTAGTTAACTAAGTTTATAAACTTTTTAACAAAATACATATAAATTTTAGGTAAAATTGTTATAAAGTCGAAATTTGGCCTGAAATTTGTTAAAACTGGTTTCGTTTATGAAATTATCGATTTATATTGCATTTTATACTGAATTCGAAGCACGAATCCCAAGTTTTCACATTTCACATGAAATTTGTTCAACTGAAATTGCCAAAAAAAATTGGAGATTATTTTTTATTTTGTTTCAAAATCCCATATATTTATTGTTTACAACCTTATTTAACCTTCTCCTAGTGAAAAATTGTCCAAAGAATCCGAAAATGCATTCCGTTTTCTGATTCAAAATCATGTTCATTGATAAAATCATGACACTTTGAGAAGTTTAATATAATGACTTTCACTAGGGGGTGTACAGAATTAAAATAATTAACGTTCGTCAATATATTGACGTTGTTATTGATATACTGGTCAATAGATTAACGAAAATCGTGATGACCTACATTTGAACACCTTGATTTGACATTTGACAGAAGGAAACAAAAATAATTTTGGCGAATAAAATAAACAGAAATAAACCATACAGTTCGGCATTTTTTAACAGAAAAAGGCCATGTTCAGTCCCAGATTGGCCAAATTCGGTCGTAGAAAGTGAGAGCTTCCCCTGAAATGGAGCATTTGGCGTTTCGACCGGGTTTGACGAAAATCCTCCAGAAGCCTATCATCCGTGATTTTCCGGGTTATCCTTCAATAAAAAATTGGACAGGATAAAAGAACCGTTCTGCTAGCGGCCATGACGATGATGATATTATAGTTTCCTCTTGCCTGGTTAAAAAAGGAGGCAACCTGTCGATTGTTTCCTCGCTTTCCGCTGCCTGGTTTAAGTTGGCCACATTTTGTGATCGGATTTGAAACATGTTCCACGGTCCACGTAGGTTTGGGACCAAGATGAGTCATACTACACTGTGGTATTAAAGGGAAAGATGTTCCACTTCCGCCACTTAGAGGATGTTACGGAAAGTCACCGGTGCCAAAGAGTTTTTGCTTAGCGCTTTGAGAGTCAGGTTATGTTATCCGTCCTCAGCCAGGGTCCTTAGAAAAGGAGGGGTCATTTTTGATTCTTAAATGGTGGAGGAAGCAACGGGTCAGGATATAGCCACCGGAACTTGGTTACTTTTGCCACAGGTGGAGAAGGTGGAGGGACGTAGCGGAATCAGGAATCCGCTCCACTGTATTTTCTTTTTTAGTAAAAAGACCTGACCATTCTTGGTCGACGGAGCATTATCCGGACTGTCCGCTCTGAAGGAATGTTCAATTCCTGCCACTTATAAAAGTACCTCCGGAATTTCCATGAGCCTCCTAACCGTCAAAATGTTTTGTGTTTATGTTCGGTTTGACATTACTATTTGACAGTGGTTCAAGGAATCACAAAACCAGGTTAGGTTGCGTTAAAGTATTGACGAAATATTAATATGTTAACAAACTATTATTAGTCTATCGACCAAGTTGTCCTGCCCCTAGGACTTTCATCAACATTTTCTTAACTAAAAAAAAATTTTTTTAAAACTTTAAAAAAATTTATGACAAGTTATTTTGAGGATTCTAAACAATTCCGCACGTATTTTAATTGTACTCTCGTGTACTCTTCATTCTGTGGAAAAATCTAAAACCTATCAAAGTCACCCCGTGTTACGGTATCTATCGGAATTAAAAGGAACAACTCGTCTCTTTGTATTCATAGTAATGCATTCTGCTAAAACGCTCAACCAAATCACACAATTTAGTTTGCAATGAATACAAATTATTAAATTCCAAAATTTAAAATAGATTCTATGATCAAAATTGTTTTTTTTTTTTTTTGGAAAGCATAATTTTTTGTGTATCTGTCTATCTGTAGCTGAAATTTGCATTTCTTTTTCATAAATTGATAAATTTTCATAAATTGATATAAGGCCGATGCAAATATTTTTCAAAGTTGGGGGTGACAAAAACTTTAAATAAAATTTGTACAAGCCTAAGAACTTAAAAAAATATTTGACTACTCTGACTTGCAATATATCAACAGCATTCTTGTCAGACTTGTTGAGCTGCTAATTTCAATTAACCTCCCCTACTACATTAGCCTTGCTGTTTGGTACCCTGCCAAGCCTTGAACATTCCGGGTTGAAAATCGCTGTCTAAACTGCCAACCAATATTCCCAGCCCGGTTGAACGCAAATGGCCATGCTGCGGCCACTGCACGACTAGTTTCAGATGACAAAGAGTGTGTGGCAGTGTGCACTTTGTTGCACTTGTGGCCATGCAGTTGCGGTTTGCCTCGCAAGCTGTTTACAGAAGTTTGCAGCGGTTAAGGCAAAGTTGGGTCAATGAATGCGGAACTCCACACAATGTTGCGGTCGGATTAACCAGTGCCGCCGGATGCGATTGATTTTTTGCTGTCCTCTGCCAGCTGTGACAAACTATGTGACGGTATTAATTGGGATGGTTTGAGCGACTAATGATAGTGTTGAGCAAGCTGATATTGGCAAAAGGGTGTTTGGGAATGGTTGATGACTCCAAGTGTTACGATATCTCGTATATGATGAAAAGCCACAGGTTTTTACTTTTATTTAAAAAAAGAACAAAACATAACAACAATAACCAACTTGGTCTTTACCAAGTCTCACCACCCGAAAAGGAAATTATAGGCAGAGAACATTGTATGAATGTTGGTCTTTTTTGAGTTTTGGCAAATTTTAAAGATTTAACGCCCTTTTTCAAAGAAGCTAATCACTACCAAACAAATTAGTTGACAGCTTGATTTTGTTCAAGGAATTTCACACTGTTGATTGTTGTAAACAATACAAGTTTCTTGTGCTATCTACATTTTATTAACTATATATTAACCTTACTATAACATAGTTTTTAATAGCATAACCCTATGAAAATTGCATCCATTTCACTTCAACCCACTACAATGTGCACCAAATTGTGGTTGTTTTGCCCGCTTTTTGACAATGTCATACAGAACTTCATTCAAATTGCGACAACCACAGTCACACACCAGGTAACTGCTGGCCAGAGGTGTCCCCCCTCAGAAGTCAATCCAACCGAAATCAATTCAATCTACATACGGATAAACCCAGCCATGATCCTGCGGTAAATTCCGGGGCCGGGTCCTCGGTTGTTGCCATTGTCGTCCTCGTCGTCCCCGCCGGGCCACGGCCAGCCGGTGGCGCAGTATCTCAATCAGCAGTAAGCCAATGGACAGCAGCGAACCGGCCACGAGCAAGATAAACGCCGAATAAACACTATCCATGCCAACAATCAGATCCGACGGTGCTATTTTGCGCACACATTTCGGCTTCGGTTCCTGCCAAACGCGTCTCTGGCGGTCCATTATGCCGGCTTCATTCAACCGTCGTAATCTGGAATTTTAGATCATCGTCGTTCAGTCGGTGTGGTCACTGGCTAAGCTAGGACACAGAACATAGGACAGGCCACAAGGGTTTGTTCAAATATTACGTCCAGAGATTTTCGGGATTTCAGACCCCCCCCCCTCCCCCCTGTCACGCACTTTTCCTATACCTTTAACATGGGCTGTCACAAACCCCAGACCCCCCCCCCCCTCCCCCTATTCATGGACGTAATTTTTGAACGAACCCCAACCACACGCAACATATAGGTAGAATGGTTGGAAGGATTTTGAGCGAGAACGAGGATAAACCTTGTAGGATTTGATCACTACAAGACAGTCCAATACACAATTTTAAACTAGGAAATAAAAAAATAAACTTTTGAACCAAACATAGACCAAATTGTGTTTGATTTTCAAAAACCATGTGAAATAACCACAAAATGCTTGAGTCATTATTACAATCATGTTGTATTAAAAAATATGGATATCAAAACATTCATGAAGATATTTTTCTCAACATTTTTACATCTCTGTGGTTACAAAGTTCAAAATTGTCCAAAAGCTTTAAACTGTCAAATTTGAAGGGAGAGGGACTTGAAACAAAATTTGTACTGGCCTAATTAGAACGTTCAAATTTCAGTTTTTAGGAATGAATCATTCCTGAAATTGAATTAGTAGTTATAAATATCTTTTTAAATTAATCATATTTTAGCCTTCAAAAATCTAATTGAACAAAAAAAAGCATTTCGAAATTCTTAGATTCGGTGCTGATGAATGCAATTGAGACAGATTTGCCTTTTGAACTAAAAAAATCCTCTAAACATACTATCCAAACTAAAGTACCCACACAAACGCATTCACCAACATGGAGTGCCGTTCAAATTCGACGGTTTCATGCATGGTTTTATGCACCCAAAGTTGAAAAATGTTAGATAAAGGAACGAAAATTGAACGTACGGAAATGGGTGAAATTCGTCCAATCTATGACGGTGCAGAGGAGACTGAACCAAACCAGTTCTCGTGAAAAAAAGTGGCAAAAAACTGAAGCAAATAGAACAAGCGAATATCGTCCCAAGTGTTTGGACTCTGATGCTGCTACTGATGCCGGTGGGTAACGCAAAAGTGAGTGTTTGCTGAAATGTGGAAAAGTTTATTGAAACAATGATTGAAATCGAGCATAAAAATCGAATGACAGTCAGGAGAGACTTGGTTTCACCGGTTGCCATTCAGGTAGGGTAGTAAAAATGTGGCTCAATTTAGGCAAAATTCATCATTCATCATTCATCATTCATCATTCATCATTCATCATTCATCATTCATCATTCATCATTCATCATTCATCATTCATCATTCATCATTCATCATTCATCATTCATCATTCATCATTCATCATTCATCATTCATCATTCATCATTCATCATTCATCATTCATCATTCATCATTCATCATTCATCATTCATCATTCATCATTCATCATTCATCATTCATCATTCATCATTCATCATTCATCATTCATCATTCATCATTCATCATTCATCATTCATCATTCATCATTCATCATTCATCATTCATCATTCATCATTCATCATTCATCATTCATCATTCATCATTCATCATTCATCATTCATCATTCATCATTCATCATTCATCATTCATCATTCATCATTCATCATTCATCATTCATCATTCATCATTCATCATTCATCATTCATCATTCATCATTCATCATTCATCATTCATCATTCATCATTCATCATTCATCATTCATCATTCATCATTCATCATTCATCATTCATCATTCATCATTCATCATTCATCATTCATCATTCATCATTCATCATTCATCATTCATCATTCATCATTCATCATTCATCATTCATCATTCATCATTCATCATTCATCATTCATCATTCATCATTCATCATTCATCATTCATCATTCATCATTCATCATTCATCATTCATCATTCATCATTCATCTTTTTTTTATCTTTTTATTTTTATTTACTCTTTTACTTTTTTACTTTTTTACTTTTTTACTTTTTTACTTTTTTACTTTTTTACTTTTTTACTTTTTCTCTTTTTTACTTTTTTACTTTTTTACTTTTTTACTTTTTTACTTTTTTACTTTTTTACTTTTTTACTTTTTTACTTTTTTACTTTTTTACTTTTTTACTTTTTTACTTTTTTACTTTTTTACTTTTTTACTTTTTTACTTTTTTACTTTTTTACTTTTTTACTTTTTTACTTTTTCACTTTTTTTAATTTTTTACTTTTTTTAATTTTTTACTTTTTTACTTTTTTATTTTTTTACTTTTTTACTTTTTTACTTTTTTACTTTTTTACTTTTTTAACTTTTTTACTTTTTTACTTTTTTACTTTTTTACATTTTTACTTTTTTACTTTTTTACTTTTTTACTTTTTTACTCTTTTATTTTTTTACTTTTTTACTTTTTTACTTTTTTACTTTTTTAACTTTTTTACTTTTTTACTTTTTTTACTTTTTTACTTTTTTACTTTTTTACTTTTTTACTTTTTTACTTTTTGACTTTTTTACTTTTTTACTTTTTTACTTTTTTACTTTTTTTCTTTTTTTACTTTTTTACTTTTTTACTTTTTTACTTTTTTACTTTTTTACTTTTTTACTTTTTTACTTTTTTACTTTTTTACTTTTTTACTTTTTTACTTTTTTACTTTTTTACTTTTTTACTTTTTTACTTTTTTACTTTTGACAATAAAACGTTTTGCGTTAAAGTTCATCGATATTTAACTAAAAATCAATATATTTTTTACTAAAATTCATGCTTTAAATTTATTTCTTAAAAAAATCAAGTTGATTTAACTTTAAAAAAAAACCTGAATGTAAAGTTTTGTTTTTTTTTTAATGTTTAAAATTGAAAGGTGTTTGTTTTTTTGATTTTTTATTAAACCATTTATTTTTTTATAATTTCAATTCGTTCAATTTTTAGTTTTTCGGTAACTTTTCAGTTGATTAATCTAATAAACATCAGCAAGTTATAAAACTTGGAATTTGGTTATTGTTTTTTGAATCTTTTGAATCTTTTTAATCTTTTGAATCTTTTGAATCTTTTGAATCTTTTGAATCTTTTGAATCTTTTGAATCTTTTGAATCTTTTGAATCTTTTGAATCTTTTGAATCTTTTGAATCTTTTGAATCTTTTGAATCTTTTGAATCTTTTGAATCTTTTGAAATTCGTGAAACATTTGAGATTAATTCGACTCCCCTAACCGCAAACAGTATCTAGGTATGCAGAAAACTGAAATAGATGCAACCTGGTGCTCTTGCAACCCCCAAAACGACGTACTGAAAATCGTGGTGGCAAGCAAAAACTATGCTTAAAACTGAACTGACCGTTGCATAGTCCAGGAAGAGCATAGCTCAACCAAAAAAAAACTATGTAGGTACTATCGAGAATCGCCCACTCACCCATACGTTATGACATCCCGGTAGGGCGAATTTTTCTGCACGATCGCCATCATCCACTGGGACGACTTGGGGAACATGTCGATTTCGGTAAGCTCGCAAATTTCCAGCTCGCTAAAGGTCTCACGGATGATTTTGTACGCGGCCGAGATGGCCACGTGGAACGCGTAGCCGCCCTTCCGGGTGAGGTGGAGGCCGTCAGCTGCGTTCAAAAAATGGGACTCGTTTTGGCCACTCTTCTGGTCGTAGAAGCTGACCCGGGTGTGGAACAGCTCGAGCGAGTCGGCGTCCGTCGTGCGCTGCGTTGTTTTGGACAAGAAGGAGATATTGGACATTAAACTGTAACGGGTCGTCGTAACGCAAGGCCGCTGCTTACCACAAAATAATCCCGGCTGTACGGAATGTCCTCGATGCCGAGCGTGAGCCGGCTATCAATCAAATTCCGCAGCGTGCGGATGGTCTTGGGTGGGGCCATTAGGAGGGAGCCGACGATGCTGGCCGAGTAGAACTGGAACATCAGATAGCCAAAGACCAGGATGAAAATTGAGGTGCAGCGACCCGATGGAAGGCGCGGAATTTCCGAGAGTCCTGTTGATGTAAATGATAATAATTTTGCTCAGCTTAAAGCTTTAAATGAACTCAATAAGATTACAAAAACTTCTACTGAGTGTTGCAAGAACCTTACCTGGGGAGCAAAAAGAAAACGTATTCAAAAGACCATCGAATTGGCCCTTCGATTCAAAAGTTTGCGTCTCAAATAAAATAAAAAGAAACTACATCACGAATAGTTCCTCCAGGAGCACTTCCCCATCTCCACCACTAAAGGTAAAGTTTTGTGCTTTTTTATCCGGCCACGTTTCCCCAGAAAGCTTAAATTCTTACCACATCGTTCAATAAATTCTTTTCCACCAATTCAATTTCCATTTGTTTGCTAACGCTGTTCCATATTTTGTATCCTCGGTAGAACTTTCACCAGTTGAGCTGGCAACCATTAGAAAAGAAAAGGAAGAGGATGAAGCAAAAAAAAGCGATCGCTTCGGGCGGCGGAAACGGAAATCTACTTTCGAAGCTTTTCTTCTGTTTGCCGCTCAAATTTTGTCCTCCCAGGAAAGGAAAAAAGAGTTGCACTGCGAGAAGTGCACTGGTTTTGAGCAGCAAGTTGGAAGAAAACTGTGCTGTGCAACTGATTGCCGGATGCAGCAGAAACTTCTTTGGAACAATTTTCGACAATTGAGTTGGGCTAAAGTTTAAATAGTTTTGCGGAATTGGCATCACTTCAGCAGAGAAGAGGAGCGTTTGCTTCGGGTTGCGGAAATTTAGCGGGAGTTAATTGAGTCGTGAATGCCGTTGTCAATGCAGTTTTGAGCTGTTTTGTTTGATGTTGGAAAAAACAAGATTTTTGAATAATACGTCATTAAATCTCGGACTTATTTTTAATTCAATTCGGGTTTGTTGGTGAATAATCAAGATACAATAAGTTCATATAACATCAGAGTTTTGGAGTTCCTTTCAGCTGTATTTTATACCTTGGTTACAGTCATCCCCTTCGTCATCCCACATATTCAATGTTTTTCATCATAAACTAGAAATAAAACGTAAAAATTTGCAGGCAGTCACATCAAACGAAAGGAAAGCTTTAAACTGGAGGTATTTGCAAATAATTATGTCCAATTATAGATTTTTATAAAATTGGGCGATCTCCAAACTTTTTCAAATATGAAAGGCGAATGCGGATTATTTTTTGTTATTGATTATCTTATTTTTTCCGTTTTTGGTCTTAATTTAATATATTCTCTACGGAAATTCTTTGGAAGTCTCAATCATCTGAAGTCCTAGGAAAAATTTCACTTCGTATAAATATTTAATCAAATGTGAAAAAATGTTGTATAGTACTTTTGAAATTTTTAATCCAAGATGGCACACATTATTGCGGTGTTGAATATTGAGCAAATACATTGGGTCGCTGAACTTGAATAAGACCGTTGCAAATATTTTTCAAGTTTATGTTTATGCGAGTATTCGGACTCCTAGGTTCGAGCAGAAACTTGCAATAGAGACCACAAAAGACCCGGGGGTCGTTAATGTGGATGGTTTGATTTGAGTAAATTTCTGACTAGGAAGCCCTATGGGTATGACGGACGTTTTGTTTTTGACAATGCATGATTTTTTGAAAAAAATAATGTTTTTTTTGCAAAAATCGAAAATATACAGCAAAAAAAAACATTTTTAGATTGAAAATTGAACTTTTGAAGGAACTTTTGTAAAATGTCTCGAAAGTTAATTTGTTTAGGTATAGTAATTTTTATGGTAAAGAGAAAATTATCTACAATTTGCTTTTTAAAACATTGTTTATCCAACATTTGGTTGCCCAGAGTGAAAATTGCCAATAAATTTGTTTTTAAAGTTCTGCCCAATGGAGTGGCTCAATTCGAGCCTCAATTTTCTATTGATGATATCTTGGAAACCATTGATCAGATTTTCAATGTTGAACAATGAACTTTAGTGAAATATTCTCAACCTTTTGAACAAAAAGAAACATTTTCAGACTATTGAAAAGATTGTAAGATCAGTACCTTGCTGGACTCGGTCGTTGGAAACGACCGTCGGCTCAACGACCGACAAAATAGGCGGCGGGCCTGATGCGGGCATAAAAATGTCAAAACGTGCGAGTGGCAGGGGAGTTAGCAGACCCCTTCCAATCGCATCAAGGGTTACGACAAGGTGACGGCTTATCCAATGCGCTGTTTAACATCGGACTTGAGGGAGTTGTGCGAAGAGCGGGCATAGATACGAGAGGCACGATTTGCAACAGGACAATCCAACTTCTTGCTTATGCGGACGACATTGACATTATAGCGAGAGACCTAGAGACGGTGAAAAGGGTTTACACCGCCTTAAAGACGCAAGCAAGACGAATTGGATTGGCCATGAATACGACGAAAACAAAGTACATGAAAGGGAGGGGCTCAAAAGACGTTGACCCCCCAAGACTCACCCCTTTAGCTGTGGATGGCGATGTGCTGGAAGAGGTGAGCGAATTCGTGTACTTGGGATCGCTGGTAACGGCCGACGACGACACCAGCTTAGAGATCCGGACTCGTATCCACTCCGCGAATCGCGCCTACTTTGGATTACGGAAAACCTTGACATCTGATCGAGTGCAACGCGCCACGAAGCTGACCCTGTACAAGACACTGATTAGACCGGTTGCCCTCTATGGCCATGAGACCTGGACGCTGCGGCAAGAGGACGAACGAGCCCTTGGAGTTTTCGAACGGAAGGTGCTGCGAACGATCTACGGTGGAGTACGTACAGCTCAGAACGAGTGGCGAAGACGCATGAACCACGAACTGCACGCGCTGCTGGGAGAACCGACCATCGTCACACTGGCGAGAATCGGGAGGCTCAGGTGGGCCGGCCATGTCGCGAGGATGGACGATGACCATCCTGTCAGGATGCTCTTTGACAGCGCGCGACCGGATGGCGGCACAGGCCGACGAGCAGGAGCACAGCGTGCACGATGGGGAAATCAGATCGAGGCGGACCTAAGAAAGATCTGCAACCTAGGAGACTGGCGAGCTGCAGGCCAGAACCGAGCAACATGGAACAACCTTCTTGATACAGCACGGGCACCGCGTATGGTGTTCTAAGCTGATTGGTATGGTATGTATGGTGCAATATCAGAAGTGAATTGCCTTTTAGGTTTTAGGTTTTTTCATGTAGCTTTAATGTGTTTTGAAATGTAACTTCAACGAGACTCGAGTGTGCCATTCGGCCGAATTTCTACGTGATACTTTTAGTATGAAAATTGATGGCGTACGGTGAAGACCTGCTGCCAGACTTGTGCTAGTAAAATTTATTTTGAAATGAAACAGACGGTAAGTTAAGTTAACTTTGAATAATTATATTTATAATGAATGATTTTTTTTGCAGAATCCGATCTATGCATCTTTTTCCCGGCGGCCACTGGAATTCTGGCCCGTTTGAACCTTACCAACCGGTGCTTCCGTGGTGCAAAATGCCACGGATGTGGCCAACGGGTCGCAGGCCTTTGCATTGCGATCACCCTCTCGTCGGTCCTGACCAGTTTTATGTCGACGCCAAAGGTGTTCCAACTTTAGTAAATCCTACGCAGTTTGGCGAAACCGTCGATTGGCGACTAAAGTTAAGGTTAAGGTTTAGACTTTTAACATAGCTTCGTGTTAGTTGAGCCTCAATGTATCTCCCATTTCAGTACCCATCTCGTGGCCAACAGGACTGATGCAACGCAAGACCATGAACTGGTTCCGCTGCTACCGGTGGTAATTCTGCGAGTGGCCAAGAGACTCGACAGCACATCGCTGAGGTGACGCGATCACCGGTAGCCAACAGCAGCGCCGAAGGTCACGACCCGCGTTCTTTGTTGGGACAGGCCGAGCAAAAAGTCCTTTACGTGTTATCGGTTTGTAACCGACGAGAGAAAGCAACAGAAAAATTCAATAAAATATTGATTTTAAATTAAATCTTGCATCGCCCTTCTTTTTCGAACAAAAGAAAAAAAAATGAAATCAGACCACAGGACTAAAAGGTTCCTATAAAGTTTACTAAAACGTTCATATAGGTTTCACTAGCTGAAACATTTAGCTTTCACATGTCAAACACGTAGATTGAACGTGAATCGACCGGTCCAAGCAAATTTCGTTTCTACTAAAGCTATCACGTAGAAGGTACGTGAAAACTCTAGTGGAAAAATACTACATAACTTTTCACGTAACCTCAACGTGAATATTTTTTTGAGTGTCGACCGCCCGATATGTCAGCCAACATATTTCGCGGGACTGTGACAGCTCGAGCTCGATCATTGTTTGCGTCAGTACACTACAGTTTTCGTCTTTTTAGGATTTCATTTTTGTTCATTTCGTGAAATTGACTCAGGAACATTAATTTCATAAAATTATCTCAGGGGTCTCTCGTGCAGAAATGAACACCAAAGAAAAATCAATTAATGAAAAGCGTACAACAAAATTCAGTTGAAGTGTCTTCAAACGTCCTTGAGCTTGATTTGAATTGGTATTTGGATGTTTTTTTTTTGGGTTTCAAAATTGTGCTATTGTTTTGCTAAAATGCTAATAACTTTCTTAATATTTAACCAATTGGGTTGCTTCACCCTTCGTTATGTAACATTTTCGGAGTCCTTTCAAGAGCATTTTGAATTTTGAAATTTATTTGAATTTTGCCTTGCATACGTTTAACAATGTTTGAGGTTTTTAAACGTTCAAATGTTGTGTCCCGACTTGCCCCACTTTTATTGAGCTAGAGTGCTCATATTTGGCCCAGATGATAGCTATATAAAAAAAACCTGAAAAATTCAGGAAGATTAGTGAGGTCTTATCGACGTCCCTAACAAAGGGGTTCGTTTAAAATATGTTTAACGTTTAAAGCTCGTAATCATAACTTGCTGAAAATGCAAATTAATCATTTCTGCAAACATAAGCAAAACTGATCGCCAAACAATCCCAAAGTGTTTACAAACCGTCGAACGGATAAATGCTAAATTTACAAAAGCACATTCACTCACGCTAAACAAAAAGTACATCAACTGCAAACACAAAGCTAGCTTCCGTTCAGTTTTCATCGAGCTCAATGTTGCTGATGGAATGCACTTCCTGTCAACACAGCTCAGCCCTCCTCCACAGAAGCAACACTCATCGTCGTACCTTGTTGACAAACGCCTCCGAGGAAAAGCAAAATGCTTTTCGATAATTTTTCCGCTTTATAATTGCTGCTGCTGCTGCGCCACGTGGCATCGTCACCCGTCTCTTTGTGCTCAACACCACCAGGTGGCAGCACCCAGTGCACTGCCGGTTGCAGCACGACGGGCGCTTTCCCCCTGGAAGCAGCCTGCAGAGTTGTTGTGCTGCTGTTTGCCGTTGTATCGTCGTTGTTGCTGTGAAGTGATTTCCTTTGCCGCTGCCGTTGTTGATGTTGACTCGTCGCAAGATGCCTCCGGCTCAGCAGCAACTTCCGCCATTGTCGGAGGACCAGCTGCTGACAGCAGTTTGGATCATCATCGTCGTTATTTTTATTTGTGTCATTAAAAAGTACATTTTCTTTTGTGCCTGGCTGCCTTTTCGGGTTTAACCCTTGCCGGGCTGGAGCTGGTGGTGGTGGGCGGAGGCTTCGATTGAAATGGAAACTATCTCCGTAATAACTTTCGTCATCGGCTTCGATTTTCAAAGGACCGTCGAAGTTGTTAGTGTGTATCGGAGAACTTTTTGCTGCAGCACCACGACGAACAACAAAGCCTACATCTCGGGCGAAAGTATGAAAAGAGAGAAAAAAAAGAAGAAAAGAATGAAAATGTATAAGATGCCATTTTCTTTGGATTGAGTAGAAGCTGAGAAGAAACTGAAGTGCACAATGTGTTTGGCGAGGGGTGAAATTAAAATGGAATTGGTTTTAGGAAAGTTGAAACATTATAAAGGCAACGTCAAGTTCTGCTCGGCTCGAAGAAGTGACGGAATGCAGTTTTTAATCCTTTGTTCTTTTATCATTAAAAATATTAATTCAAAAAGTTTTGCTTAGAAGGTCGATTAACAAGTTTTAATAGCGCTTGTTATCTAATTGGTTTTATAAAACTGATTTGTTTTTATGTTGCTGAATAGCGTTTATTTTTTTTATTTTTTTTGCAGAATTTCACTATCATCTTTAGGCTTAGTGATTTTTCACGCTCAAAAATGGCAAATTTCACGGGGATCTTTATTTTAAAACACCAAATTTCACGGGAATTTCGCGGAACGTGAAAAATGTTAAAGTAACTCTGAAAATCGCTTGTTCAAATTACAGAAACTACTTTTTATGCTTCATTATATATTATTTTTCAATAAACAGAAAAAACTTTTTTCAATTTCCAAAAAAATGGTTTATACCATTTTTTTGAAACGAAGTGTAGGGCATTTTTTTATTTTTATTTATCGAACTGATTTTTTTAAACATTCGACTTATATAGCTTTAATGTTTTCGCTGATTTGCATTCTATTTTATCTTTTAACATTTTACTGAATTTCATATCGATGCAACACTTAACAATTCAGCCAAAGGGATTAAAATAACTTGAGTTGTATGCGACATTAGGCCCAGTAAAAGTATTTTTAAAGGGTTTCACCTAATTTTTCATAAACTAAGTTGAAAGGAAATAATAATTAAATCTGTAACGAAATCTTCAAAATTTTATTCAAATTCAATCCAGAAAACAAAAAAAAAAGTATTTTTTAACTTCCTCGGGGACTTTTCACCCAAATAATCAAATATCGTGAAAATTAAACTGGACTCAGACAAAATCTGGAATGTTCTGAAAAAGTGATTTCAAAGATCAAAAATAATATTTATTTAATTTTGAATAAAACAAGCTTGAATGTTTTGATTTCTTTTGAAATTATACCTTTCAGATAAAATAGTAGTCGAATCACAGCGAATGAAAATATCACTAAATTTAGTTAGTTTACTAAGAAAAACTGTTAAACTTTTAATTACACTTGTTTGCAAAAGTTATATGCCCTTTTGAAATGTTAGGCTTCAATTCTTCAAATGGTTCATATCACGCTTACAGTTGAAAACTAATAAAATTTACTCAAAAAGTCTTTATAAATGAAATTTTTATTGACAAAGAAGTGATTTGAGCAAATTGATAAATCTCACGGGATTTCACGGAAATCTTCAAATTTCACGAATTTCACGCTATCCGCGAAATCGTGAAAATTCACTAACCCTAATCATCTTCTATAAAGCAGGTCATAGAGAGTACTGTAAACCGGGGTGACCTTGATATGATTTCATTTTATTTTTAAAATATTCTTCGAATGTTAGGAGTTGTTAAAAAATTTATATAGAAAATGTCCATGTACGTCTAAATAAAAAAAAATCGATGGAGTTTTAAAAATTAGTTTCCTACAAATTTCAGCCTAAAAATGTCCATATTAAATTCATTATGTCAAAATAAGCAAAGGTGACTTAACTTTGAATGTTCCATTTGACAAATTCACAATGCACTTTTCGTTTTACTAAGTTCAATAACATTTTATAAAATGCATATAAATTTTAGGTTAAGTTTATAAAAAGTACCAAATTTGTTCAAAATTCATCAGAATTTATTTTTTTCATAAAAATATCAAATGTTCTAGCATGAATAAAAAAAAACAAAATTACAAAAAAATGCCTATAATTCTGAAGATAATCTTGAATTTGTTTCAATACAATTAAAATTCGTAACTCAAACACTAATTTAAACTGTTCAAAGAATCCGATGACGCAGTCCATTTGATCTGAACTCATTTTCATTGAGAAAAACTTGACACTTTGAAAGTATAAAAATAATGCCATACATCAATGTATTCCTTATAACAGTTAACTAACTTTTAAAACCTTATAAAATTTGTTAAACATGAATTATTGTGGTACTTTGAACACTTTTCTCTACCAAGTTCAGTATTGTTTCCAACCATTCTGTTAGTATTTATTTCGCATTGTTCAATATGCAACAAAATCTTAAACCTATCAAAGGTGACTTTGAAAGTCCCCGTTTTACGCTAAAAATAGTTTTTTTTAACTAAAATATTTTAGTTATTATTTTGAAACAAATTTAAAAAAACAATTGATGACAAACAATGGGGAAAACTGTACAAATAATCATAACATTATTTGAAATATTTAGTTAAGTACCTAGATGTAAGAATATTTCTTGTCAAATGTTTGAATGACATTTTATAACATTTTTTATGAAAGTTGTTTAAAATTTTACCAAATTCAAATGCTCATCTAACAAACGAAAAACATGTTTAAATATGTACATTGTAAACTTATTACCTAAGGAGTTTCCAGCATCGTTTCAGACTGGTCTCTTATCCGGAATTACCTAGATTTTTTTAAAAGAAATTCCGGATTTACCCACAAATTTCAAAGTCTGGTAATGCCCGATAATTCTAGTAATTAAGGGGTTACATAGATTGGTTTGAGCACACATTTATTTTGTTGAAATCTGTTTTCAGGGCATTAGAACATACATTTTTATCTATCAACCAAATAAATTTGAAGATATTTGGTTGTAGCATTGCCGAGCTATACAGCCATTCCCTACGAAAACAGCATGATTCGAAAAAAAGTTCCCCGATCAGGTTAATTTTTTTTCTGGGAGTTCCTTGGCCGAAATAATCAAACCCGTATTATTTTGTTTGGCCATTAGGGGGACCTTCGCCGTGTTAGGGTGGTCCGAAAAATTGCCAATTTCATTGATTTTCGCAAAAACCACTTTTTTTCAAAAAATCATAACTCCGCGTCATTTTACCGATTCTAGCTGTCTTGGAAACAAATGAAAGGTTATTAGATGGACTTTTAATGAAAAATAGTTAGAAGTTTCAAATAAATAGCCTAACATTTGAAAAGGGCGTATGAAACTTACAATGCTGTTTTGAAAAGTATTTTTTCGAAAAGTTTTTTTTTAAAAAGATAAAAATATTTTTTGTTTTTCGTATGAAAAATCGTTAGTTTTTGATGTGTGTGTTTTTTTTAAGCAAAATTTAAAAATCGAGCTTTGTCATGCAGGCGAGGTATTTTTTGCCAGTCTTCCGAATGAAATTTCAGCCAAAAAAGCTCACAAAGTTTGACAGTTCACTTAGGCGTCATCCATAGAGTATATCACGCAAAAATCGGTCAAAATTAAACCCCCCCTCCCCCCCTATGTCACGCTTTGTCACGCAAGGTTGAACCCCCTCTCAAAAAGTACGTCACATTTTGGTAGACCCCCCTCCCCTTGTCTTCGATGGTATTTTTTATGTATAGTTTTTATTTGTTTAAACTCTCATAATTTTGGTATTTTTGCGAATTTTAACATGAAAAAAAATTGCTCGTACGATCGTTATTCTTACAATTTTGATATTTCCAATATGAGGAATTGTTACTAGCAATGCAATTAGATGATTTAACAACCACATATTGTATACCATATGGATTTGAAGCATGAAAAAAAAAACGAATTGCTGCAGCAACATATTTGATTGGGAAATAAATTCATGATACTACTGAATTCGATAATCAGTTGTAAAAAAAATTTAATTGAAAATATAGTGAAATTATTTGAATTAACCATTTAGCTTCCAAAACATTTTTTTTTTTTTGAAAAAACTATCAAATTATTAGTAAAATACTATCTTAAAATTAAAGAAACGTTTCAAATACATTCTAATCTGATTTGTCTAAGTGGAAACAGTTCAATTGTTATCAAATTAACATGCTGTTTCATGCACTGTTCCTCTTGCACCAACAGATTGTTCGGCTTGCCCCACTAAATGAGTAGAACGTACAGAAAATCAATTTTCATGGTGCAAAACAGGATTTTTTTGAAATCAAATATATCAAAGTCTAAAAATCTGACAGTTTTTTCACATTTTGAATGGGTTTTAACGAGCATTTCCTTAGCTTGTTACACTTGTCCCACCTTTCTAATCTAATCTAATCTAATCAGACCCTATCGCAGCCAATCTTTCGAAGGGATCCTGGAGAGTGCCTTAGGTTAGATGACGCCTAGCACTCTTCTTGTCATTTATTAACATTTGTAGTGCGTCATTGCATCGGAATGCATTGAAACATCACAAGCGTTAAAGCGGCCAGGCCTACTGCGTAAAGCCGTATCGCAGAGATGACTCGTAATTGGGTTGAGTTTGAGCACTGAGTGTTCGAACAACAACACAATTCTGAATCGACAGGGGAGGAAGAAGCGTGGGGACACACCACCATACGCTTCGAGATTTGGTTGTATTCGTTGGGAGCACCATGCTAAGAAGGTTTGGTACTCCGGGACCCTCTGGGATGGGACATTGTATTTCCACGAATGCCCGGGACACTATTTGCCGTGGTTATAGCGCCACAACTCGCTCTCTGTAACAGTATTCCTAATTCCAGTTCAAGCTCACCAAGTCGTCATGGCCTAGTGGTTAGCATTTTTGCTTACCAATCCAAAGGACGGGGGATCGAACCCCACCTTGAGCGACTTTGATTTTTCGTTCATATTCATCATTTCAAATTTCTGTGTTCTTGACTTTCTCGTTGGGAGCAGATGGGAATCGAACCCAGAACCATTCGCTTACAAAGCGAACACCGTAACCAGTCAGCCACGGCCGCTCTTGTTACACTTGTCCCACCTTTACCTATTTTTTCAAATTCTGAGTATGCCATCAAATCGGGCGTCCAATTTTACAAGTCCTTTTGACACCAAATTTCCAGACCATAACCATTCCAGGTTGCGAATTATTCACGTAAATCGAAGAGGTCAGGGCAACTTTTCCGATTTCGTGAGAGTTGGCGGAGAATTACTCCTAAACTTAACCAGTTTAGAATAGTTTTCGATTGTTTGAAAGCAGAATGTTGTTTTTTTGGATAGGAGTAAAACATGAATCTCAATTATCTATACAGAATTTATTTAGTAGCAGTTCGTTTCTACCGATTAACCCACTATCCTTCGACACCCTTGTCAATAAATATGTATTGAGCAGAGCATGGTTTGAAGCGTTTTATGCCACTGCCACTGCATCCTATCACATTGCTGCTGCACTAACTGCATCGAATCTGTAGCAAGCGCGCATGTAACGAACCAAAGCCCCTGGCTTCTGATGATACTGCTGATGATGATGGTATTGCTTTCAGTTTGAGCCACATTTTTGATCAGCCTTTTTCACTCCTTTGAACCCCATGTCATTCACACAAACACACAAATATATATCACGATGGCGTCGTCATTAACGTCGAAAAGTTTTGATTTATTTTCCTCGCTTTTCCCGCAGACATTTTCATTCATGATGCCGGCTTGGTTGGGAAAACATTCTGGAAAGTGCTGCTGCTGCGGGGCTGCCTCTTGATGCTCTTTTGATGTGACTGACTGACTGACTTATGCTGTTATGTTGGCAGTGTCACGCCACCACAACACAGCCCACGTTTTCACGGAAGGGTGTCACTTTGTGACGGCAATATATATTGTATAAAGTTTACGTTTTTTTGTGTCACAGCAAGTTGCGATATGCTTTTTGATAAAAGAAGTTGTTATTGATTTTTTTTAAGCAAGGCAAGAAAATAAAACAAAATTGTTTGACTAACATTGTTCTATCATTTAACTGTAAGTAATTATTGTCTCCAAATTTCTATCAAAATAATCCTGCCTTAACCGAATTCTCCAAGGTTCATGATTTACGAAAAGAAAATGTAATTAAATAATTTGCAATGTGAGTCTGGCAGAAATTATACTTTCCCATAATTTCATAGCCGGCTTGTGGATATTAAATAAGTTAAACACACGTACACGTAACGGTTTGAAATGCAAAACAAATTACTTATTTACTGGATATTATGTGAGTATACAAATATAAAAAAGCAATATATTTGTTTTCATATAATCCTTACTTTGCAACCATAACTTTATCAAAATTCGTCATTTTTGCATTTTATTGGAAATTTTCCAAGAAATCCAATTAAATGCGTAATAGAAAATCAAAAATGTGTCTAAATTATGTGTAATAACTCATAAATATCACTATAATGCATAACATAGATGAATTATGAAGAGTTATTGGAAATTATCTAACTTTTAATGTACCTAAACTATTTTTCTACAATTCCGAAAGTACTTCAGTCCTCATGTTGCAGATTAAAATTTGAAATTTCCTGTGGACCAACTAAAACATCCACGAGATGACTTTGCCGGCTGCAGCAAAACGAAACTTCTGAAAGCTCCCGGGCAAGCACGGAGCAGGAAGAAATAAAAATTTATATATGCTTGTATCAAAGGAATCATTCAAGATCCACAAACGTGAAGATTTTGCCGGATGTTCCACTTTCTGCTGATACCGCAGGAAACGGTGGATTCTCTTTGGAGGATGGAAAAAAAGTGTATTAAAGCGGTGAGTAATCCACCTAAAATTTCAACGTTGCTTCTAAATTTTCAACTGAAATATTTTCGTAACCTTTTTAAAAACTGTGCTTCTTGAAAAACAGTTATTGAAGTGCCGGTCAAAGGAAGAATTATACAACGTGTTTGAAAAAGAAACTCTTTCTTATTCCATCCACTCGATCGTGTGTGTTTTTTGCACCCTTCCTTCAAGCACAGAAAAGATGGTCCAATTCTGGTTCTCGCTTAGAACTCCCCACACTCACATAGTTTTGGGCCAAGATTTCGCTTCATCAATCATTGCAGAGGCGACCAAAGAGACAGCCAGACGACGAACGTCTTTGGCGATGGTAGCCATCAAGGAAAAGTTTTTCTCCGTTCCATTTTCCTCCCCCACAGAGCCCTCGGGCAGCAAACTCTGTACTGTGGGCTCAATAAATGTTGTGCAAGTTTTTCTTTCGGTTTAGCTCTCCGAGTTCGTTTTTGTGCAATGGTGCATCTCCTTTCTGTACTTTCGTCATGTGACAGTTGCGAATTAAGTTATCTATTTATAAGCTGTTTTCCCCTTTTACCTCAACTTTCGGACTGACGAAGACTTAAGAAGATCTTACCTGATTCCTCAAAATGGTAGCTGGCGAACAGGACCACCACCAGCAGGGCTCCACAAAACACCATCAAATACCAGATTACGGTCTCGAACGGCAGCAGGAAAGGGTTCCGCATTGTGCTCTGCCGCTTGGGATGTCGGAAGATGAAGCATGGCCTTAATAAAGGAGAAAAGAAGTGAAAGCGAGCGATTCAGCAAAAAATACTTGGCTCCGGAAGGGTCGGGAAGTGTATCAGCTGGCCACCGCAATTGGTGCTGATGGTTGATATACAGTATGTAAAAAAAGTATTTACACCCCTTGGGCACTATGCACATTTTGTGATGAAACATGTAACAATTTAAAGTTTGACAGAAACCTAGTACTACGTTTTGTTCAGAAACTCATGCCGAACATTTTGCTACAAGAAGCTCATGAAAAGATGTTTTCTATAAAAAGTTATATAACAATAACTATTACAAAAATAAAAAAGGTGCAAAAAAAGTTTGTACACCTTTCGAAAAATTAACATAAATAATGTTATTTGTTGACAAATCACCATAAATCCAGTCTTCCAACTCCAAATAGGCATCCTTGACTGATTAAAAAAATAATTTGGATTGAATATAAAGTTTACTAACTACTTAGTATAAAAGTTTATATAACTCTGGAAATTCTATATAAAACTTATCTAAACTTAATTTTGCAAACTTTCAATTTAACTAAATGTCAATATATTACCATAAAATTGCTAAATAAACATTCTGGAGTGGGTATAACACCGTTTTGGGGGTCTTTGTATCGATAGAATAGATTTTTCGTTGGAATTTCGTACCAACCCGGAATAACGTCGTCGGAAAATCCGCCGGCATCCGAACCGGTCCACAATTCACAAGTCAACCTATGTGGCATCGGAAAGGGCATAAAATTTCCGATCTTTTGATACCCATACATCCAGGTTTTCTATAAAACCTACGTTTTTAAATACCTAGGTAAAAACGTTGTTATGGTTTCGTTTGAGCAACCTGCCAAAAATGTATGGAATTTCGTAATTTTTGTTCTCGTGGATCAAACTTACTTTTTGCCCAGGTATTTAAAAACGTGGGTTTTATAGAAAACCTGGATGTATGGGTATCAAAAGATCGGAAATCTTATGCCCTTTCCGATGCCACATAGGTTGACTTGTGAATCGTGGACCGGTTCGGATGCCGGCGGATTTTCCGACGACGTAATTCCGGGTTGGTACGAAATTCCAACGAAAAATCTATTCTATCGATACAAAGACCCCCAAAACGGTGTTATTCCTACTCCAAAATGTTTATTTAGCAATTCTATGGTAATATATTGACATTTAGTTAAATTGAAAGTTTGCAAAATTAAGTTTAGATAAGTTTTATATAGAATTTCCAGAGTTATATAAACTTTTATACTAAGTAGTTAGTAAACTTTATATTTAATCCAAATTATTTTTTTAATCAGTCAAGGAAGCCTATTTGGAGTTGGGAGACTGGATTTATGGTGATTTGTCAACAAATAACTTTATATATGTTAATTTTTCGAAAGGTGTACAAACTTTTTTTGCACCTTTTTTATTTTTGTAATAGTTATTGTTATATAACTTTTTATAGAAAACATCTTTTCATGAGCTTTTTGTAGCAAACTGTTCGGCATGAGTTTCTGAACAAAACGTAGTACTAGGTTCCTGTCAAACTTTAAATTGTTACATGTTTCATCACAAAATGTGCATAGTGCCCAAGGGGTGTAAATACTTTTTTTACATACTGTAGTTCAGTCTTTAGTATATAGAGTTGTAATTCGGTAGAATTGAAAAGAACAGTTTTGAGAAAATAAAAATGCTGAATTAATAAAACACAACATCAGATAAATTTTTATTCAATCAAATGATTCACTTTTCAAACATATTTATCGGAGAATGCAGGAAATTCGGCATAAGATTGACCCCTTGGAAGTTAATAATAATTTAAGCTGTCTCGAACCCTAGGGACAGCACGTTTATGAGCAGTTTGACGTCGTCGTGCTATCTTGTCGCACCCGCCATTTAGACGTTCCGAGAAAAACGCGTTTTAATGTTTGACCTTGAATAAACAAAAACTAGAGCACGCAATGTAAACAATAACAAACACGTTTTGTTTGGCTGACCATTCTGTTCATTGTCCCGAAGTTTGGTTGAAGCTGGTTGCTGGAGTCCCGCGTTATAGTTACAAATGTTTACGGTAGTCTAACTTGTACGTGCGTCAAACGCGTTCTGATCTGAAATCCCTTTGGCCAATTGTCGCACTTACATCAATTATCAGGGAGTGACAAAATAGCACGACAAGATTGAAACTACTTTCATATGAAAAGTGACAAAAAAAATCGTAGCTTTTTTGGTTTTTATTGAATAACTCAGGATTGAAATCGAATTTTGGGGATCTGTAAAGGTCAAAAGATGAGGCATTGTGAGCTGCACAAAATTGCGCTTTCAACTCAATTTGGCCCAAAATGCACGTACGACAAGTTAGCACGACGGCGACGAGTTGAAAGCTTTAAATTTGGAAATTAATGTACGCATTTTGTTGATCTGAATCTGATTTAACCAAAATCACTCAAAGATACCAAAATATTAGGCTGCAATATTGCTAAAACAGCTGCCCCAATTCGCCCCATGTGTCCCAATTCGCCCCCGATGACGGTGTTTATAATTTGGATGAAACTTTGTCTATTGATTCCTTATGTCCAAAACAACCATACTCCCCACCCGTGTGGATCAGTCGCCCAAGTAACATTTTAGGCTTTATCAAAGCTGTCACAACCGCTATAAAACCTACCAGCCAAAACCAACATTAAAACCCCTTAGTCGTAACAAACTCCCCAGAACCTTGATAAACCCCACTTAAAACCCAAAAGGACCTCCGCAAAAGGTTGTTACGGCCTATTTATAAAACCTACATAGGAGTTCAAGGCTTTACAACTGAATCCTACCCTAGTAACATTTTTAAACTTACAGGTTTTATCATGGTTCTGGAAACCCTCATACGGCCTCAATATGCTTTTATGGCCTACTTAAAACCTAAAATGTTACCAGGGTAACAACATCCTCAAAGCCTTGATAAAACCTTTGTTAGAACCTAGTCAGGAGTTATGGAAAAATTACATTTCATACGTCTTCAAACGTCTTATGCCAAATAGGTTTTATTTTGGCAAAAATAAGTCTTCGTCTGAAATGAAATTATAGAGATGGTTGTCAAAATGGCGATGATAAATAATAGATATTAGAGCTAATTCAAATAATTTGAAAGCTTATTTCTCACGATTGATGGCTCAAATTCAGCTGCGGTTGAAATTTTATTGATAAATGTAGAGGAGATAGAGCCAAAAAAATCAACTCGCTTCATCAAAAATCAATATTTTGTAATAATAGTGTTTAATGTTAAAAAATATGTTATTGCAATTCTTTGAAAAAAATGTTCAAAATATTTTTAAACATCTATCGCAATATGAATCATACCAGAAATTCAGCATAAATGTGTGTTTTCATCAAATTTAAATCATTTTTTTCAGTTTTCTATTTATTCAACCAAGATGGCGGTCAATCACATTCAATCAGAGCACGCGTCTAGCGCCATATTTATGCACTGCTATTTGGCCGCGATAAATGCTCTTTAAGGCGCTTATGGTTTTAAGTGAGCTTTTAACATGCCTAATGGCACTTGACAGCTACAACACCCTAGGTTTTAACAAAGCATGCGATAAAACCGTTTGGCATGGCATTGCCATCTGGTTTTCAAGCCTCTGTTAAAACTTTCATAAAACCTTATTGAAAGCCAGTTGGCTTTTATTTAAACCCGGTTTTTTGTCCGAGGCATAAAACCCTGTTAGAACCTATTAATTAGCTCTTGCTTGTTGGTTGCGGTAAAAGCCCAAATAAAACTTTTAGGCAATCAAGATGCTACAATAAACCCTTAATAAAACTTGGTGGTGGTTTGTTGGTTTAAAAATGTTACTTGGGCGGACCGCGCACTGGACTGACAATACAGAGGTCGCCGGTTTGAATCCCGCGGCAAGCGTCCTAACATTGTATGTGTCAATATGGATATTCGGCGCCTTCGCTCCGCGCCATACACTTAAAAGCACAGTTTTTTGAAATTTTTTGAAATTAAATATGTCTTTATTGAACATTCTTATAATAATTACATTTCTTTTACATGATAAGTGGTATGGCCTAATGCTCTTCATCTTTGTTGTATTTTTCGTTTTATTATTAACTGATCACATTTATTTATTTGCTTCAAATTGTTTTACATTATTGCATTGAATTGAATACATTTGGGTAAAAAAGAAAAAAAATCACTTTAACAGCTAATCCTAACCTAAAACTAAAAAAATGAATCCATTGAAATATTCAAAATCACTAGAACGAGTAAACTACGAACTGTATTTTAAGATGAATGCTCCAAGAGTTCTTACTTGTTCCTGGCGAGTTTTGCACCCACGCAGAGTTGTTGTCATCTCGATGAAAATGTTCAGAAGTTCTTGTGGTGAAAACAGGTCACTACTGCCTTCATCCGTTGATGCTGGTTGGTTTTCCCTCGGTTGCTGACTGAAACCAGGAGGTGTTGTATTCTCTGCAACTTTTTGCCGCTGATTCAACGGCAATGGCTGCAGATTTGGAACCACTCGAGTAGATCCTGCTCCTGGTGACGCCAAAGCAGGAAAATCCACGTCCGTGTATGCTGGTGGTGTTTTGCGACGATTTGGTTGGTGCCTCGTCGTCGCTTGCTGCCGAATTTTTACAAACTCAGCTCGTTTTGGGCAGCTTCGATTCTTGGTAGAATGGTCGCCGCCGCAATTGAAGCATTTCGCTTCGATGTTCTCGTTGATTGTTTCGCAAGCTTGTGTTTTGTGCTCACCTCCGCAGGTTGCACAACGACTCTTGATGAAACAGTTCCTTCCACCAAACTTCAAACTTGATATTAAACATTTTTGATATACCCCCTAAAGAAATGACTTGAAATTGTTGAAAATTTTCTAAGTCAGGGTGGCACATTTTGGTATTATTTTGGTATTAAAGTGTTTTATCAAATTCCTCTGAAACTATGGGAAAATTTTGACCAATTTTGACAAAATAATTAATTTTGCATTAAAATGATGTCTCAAAGCGAATACTTTCATTGAAAACCGGAAATTTAAAACTTGATATTAAACATTTTTGATATACCCCCTAAAGAAATGACTTGAAATTGTTGAAAATTTTCTAAGTCAGGGTGGCACATTTTGGTATTCTTTTGGTATTAAAGTGTTTTATCAAATTCCTCTGAAACTATGGGAAAATTTTGACCAATTTTGACAAAATAATTAATTTTGCACTAAAATGATGTCTCAAAGCAAATACTTTCATTGAAAACCGGAAATTTCAAACTTGATTTTAAACATTTTTGATATATACCCCCTACAGAAATGACTTGAAATTGTGGAAAATTTTCTAAGTCAGGATGGCACATTTTGGTATTCTTTTGGTATTACAGTGTTTTATCAATTTTCTCTGAAACTATGGGTTTTTTTTACCAATTTGGACAAGATAATAAATTTTGCGCTAAAATGACTTGAAAAAAAAAACAAATACTTTGAAAAACGAGCCAATCGAAAGATTATTGAATTTTGGTTAATTTCAATCCAGTTTTATTTTAATAACACTTATTTTCAATCTTGTTATTTTTCAGAATCTTCAAGAACTTCATGCACAGGCCGTTCATCAATGACAAATGCATTCGGTGTGGTGAAGAATATCACTAAGAACAACATGGAATCATCAGGTGAGTAGATTTGGCTGTTGCATATGGATCATTTCCGTTTTTTCACTAACTGCAACTGCTGCACTAAAAATTGTATGAAAATACCAAATTTTGGTATTACTTGTGCAAATATCAGCGACCAAAATATGATCTTGGTTGCCCAGTAATAGATGGTAAAATACCATCAAATCATACCAAAATCATGTATGTGGAAGACCACAGGAATACCAAAATATGATTTTCCAAGGGCGCGGGAATACCTAAAAATTAAACCATGGCAATACCAAGTTTTGGTATTCAAGCAATGTTCAAAAATTCAGAAGACCTCAACTTGGTATTGAAATGGTTTTATTTTGAGGTATTATTTTACCCTTGGAATAACATGGTTTGGTATTGTTGTGCCCTTCCATATACTAGACTTTGGTATGATTTCATGGTATTTTACCATCTATTACTGGGCAACCAAGGGCACATTTTGGTCGCTGTTATTTGCTCAAGTCATATCAAAATTTGGTATTCCCGTGTTATTTACCCCTGCTCGGGTTTGACATTGGCTCTTTATGTTTTCATACGACTTTTTTAAATGTTAGGCTGGATTTTCAAAACTTCAAACTATTTTTTATTAAAAACCTCTTTTATCAACTATCATTTGCGTAGTTACACAAAAAATTTCTGATTGAAATACACACATTTTTTTAAAAAAAGCTGTTAAAAAATCCCAACAGATCTTTTTTTAATTTATTTTTATATGAGGGCATTTAATTTGAATTTTATTATTTGGTTCAAACTTTGTGGAGTCCTTCCCTATAACCAAAGTAGCCATTTTGTGTCGTTGCTTCACCCATACAAGGCTCCATACAAATTTGACAGCTGTCTATACAAAAATGGTACGTAAATATTCGAAAATCTGTAAATAACATTTGAAGAAATTTTTGATCGATATGGTGTCTTCGGCAAAGTTCTAGGTATTGATGAGGACTATTCTGATACAAATAGGTACACGGAAAAAATTGTCTATAGTTCAAGTATTTTTTTTACAAAAAATCAAATTCCCATTATTAAAATTTCTATTTTTTTATTTTTTTTATGTTTTAGGGGACAAAAAATCGCAAATTTTGAGCCATAGAGAAGAATGGACAAACATTTTGCCGCCTAGTTATAACGAAAATTTGTTTTTTGGAAAACACGGATAGAAATCCTATAAGCAAAACCGGTAACACTGTTTTGTTGCAGTCGACAACAAATGCTTTCAAAATCAATAACATTGTTGTTCAAAATCTAAAAGAAATGTTGACGATTTTGGAAACATTTGTTGTCAAATTCAACAACACAGTGTTTCCGGATTTGCTTACAGGATTTCTATCCGTGTAGCCAATTGTTTTTTTGCAGTCAAAAAGTACTTGACAGATTTTTTTAAAGTGCACCGTTTTTAAGATATAGCCACTTTCAGTTAAATTTAAACTGCTTTTTAAGTGTCCATGATTGTCCAACCTTGAAAATTTTATTTTCGAAAAGTTCAGAAAATTTTCAATAAAATTGCGTAGGAGACATTGAGATTGGACCTTTGGTTGCTGAAGTCTCATCCAATTTTTTTAAAATTTTGTAATGCCGATATCTCAGCAACTAATGATCCAATTTTCAATTTTGAAAAATGAAACATTTGTGAAATTTTACAACTCACTGCAGTTTGAAGTTTTTTTTAACAGCTTTCTTAAATATGCAATATTTTAGTCTAAACATTATTAAAAAGTTGATTATTCGAGGCGTAATTTTTGACCAAAAACGTACATCAACTTCAGACAGCTGCCAAAATGACATGATTTGTTCTAGGAATGAGTTTTTTCAGCAAAGTTACCTTAAGATGTCCCCTACACAAAGCTTTCTACAGAATTTAGGTCCATTGAGAAGCACCTGAGAAATGGTAAAATCCTTAAAAAATCACATTGCCGGTATCAGTAATAATAATAATATAATGAAATACAATATAATTAAAAACTTCAAATTTCAAATTTCAAAGTTATTAAACTAAAAGTATCACAAATTGCTAATTACAGTTATGCTACTACATACCTAAAATTTGCAAAATATCAATGAATTTATCAGATCGGTCCCAACATTCAAATTTTTCAAAAATGCTGAAAGTGCTTTTTTTTAAACACAAAAAAAAATGCATTAAAAATATCCTCCCTTAAAGTTTTCAATCGGCTTTGGCGAATTGATACATACACAGTACACAATAAAAAAAAATCATGGTAATATTACATCTGGGAAGGGGTACATCTTTTATGTCAGAAAAAATGTTTAATTTTACCACTGAAAATGTGTAATTTTACCACTTTTCTGGCGTTATGTAAATTTTTCAGTCAAAATTGGGGTAAAATATTTCATAAAAGAGGTAATATTGAACCTTCCAAAATTAAAGAAGCTTTTCTTAATTTACTCATTTTATTACTGTGATACTTACACAACAAAGAATAAAACCCTTTTAAATCTACCACGTCTCATCTACACCGTAAAAAAAATAATAAATTGGAAGGTGTAGTTTGGGAAGGTCGAATATTAGCTCTTTTATGATGTAATTTTACCTCAATTAAGACTGAAAAAGTGACATTACACCAGAATAGTGGTAAAACTACACATTTTTTTCTGACATAAAACATGTAACCCTTCCAGATGTAATATTACCATGATTTTTTTTAACTGTGTTACTCACCTTTCCATGAAGGATCGCGTGGTGTAGCTAACGACCCGGTGCCGTTCCTGGCGGAAAAACATCGGCGACCCACCGAGATCGACCTCCCGCCTGGACAGTGCCCCAATCATCCCGTCGAAGGTTCCGTTCCGCAGATAGCCCCAACTCTTGGTCCGGCGCATGATAAAACTGTCAAAAGGGGCGTGGGGGAAAAGAGGAAAAAATCGGTTTATATATCTCAGTCAGTGCCAGTGTATTTTATTTTATTAGTATCAATTTTTCCCGGCTTTTCTTCCATCGAAAACTATCGGGGTAAAAGTGAAAGAAAAATCTCTCGCATGTAAGTGTGTGTATCAGGAAGAAACAGGACAGAACGATGGGGTCACAGCTGCTGGTGGACATCGTGATGATCGCACATTCAAGTCATCATTATCGTCATAATCATCATCAATCATGTGTGAAAGATGAATGAGCTGCTGCTGCTGGCTTCTGGTGCCTGCCCAGCTGGTGTGTGTTATATGAGAGCTAGGGACCATTCCCCGGGAGCTATAAATAAGATGATGGGACGTTGCAAAAGTTAATGTTGCCACTATATTACTTAATTTGCTGAAGTTGGTGGAGTCACCTTTTTATTCACTATATAATTTGACTATTCAAAACATTTTTAACCCTATTTGAAACACAATTGTGATATTTTTTATGATTTAGGATAAAGTTCAACCAAATTAACAGTACAATTATTGTACATTTACAACGATTAATAAAACTGAATAAGCAAAAAAAATCAATAAAGTTCCCCGCAGACACCCACAAAAAAAGGTGCTCTCTCTCACCTGAAATTAAAGTAATCCCTGATGTAGGACATGAGCCCGAAATTGTAGCGGTGGACCGAGTCCAGGTGGGTGTTGTTCGGCGTCGCCAGGTACACCTCGAACGGGATGCCCGGACGCTGCGTAACGACGGTCATTATCTTCAGCTTAAGGCCTCGCATGTCCCGGCGGCGGACAACGGTACTCTGGTGGAACCACACGGTCAACCGGCCACCACCGGCGTTGTCCACGACGTAATTTCCCATGGCGGTTACGTTCAGCTGGCCACCGCTGATGAAGCCGGGGTTCCTGGGGGGAACGCAGACCACGTGGTATGCGGTTAAGGGATCAGATCAAAGGGGGGTGGGAAAAGAGGTAATTAGTTGTTAACTGTGGCGTGGCGAATGACGCTTGGCTTCCGGAGGGCTTATTTCCGGGGAACGAGACGGACGTTAATGCGTGATGTATGTGTGTGCTTGTGTGCATGTAACTCAGATGCCATTAAGGGGCAGTTCTCGGCGACGACGCCTCTCGGGACAGTTGCCAATCAAGATCAAGCGGATTTGCGAATGCCTTAACTTGTCAGTAATGAGATTACAGTAATTGCGTTGGGTGGCGAGTACAGGGTGCTTTACTATTGATCGTTTGATTGTTAGCCTAAAAGCTTAGAAATTTTACTAGATTGTATTCATGCATTTAAATTACGGATATAAATTTCTCACACTGAGTAACTCTCTAGAATTTCGACCATCGATTATTTGTTATATTATTATTTTTTGACTAAAACATTGTTAGCGATTTTTCAAGAGATGGTGGCTGTTCGATGTGAGTGATTCTCTTCCAACTCACACGAAATCGGGAAAAGTTGCCCCGACCCCTCTTCGATTTGCGTGAATCTTTGTCCTAAGGGGTAACTTTTGTCCCTGATCACGAATCCGAAATCCGTTTTTTGATATCTCGTGACGGAGGGCCGGAACATGCGAAAAAATACGTTTTTATCAATAATTTGCAGCCTGAAATGGTGGAGAGATGGACATTTTGTGTCAAAGGGACTTTTATGTGAAATTGGACGCCCGATCTGATGGCGTACTCAAAACTCAGAAAAAATGTGTCTTGCGTCGAAAAAAACTCATTTTCTAAACTCTGCCATTTCCCTTCCATGTCATTTCAAAGGAAATTTATTGTACTTTTCGAATCTCCAATTTTACATAAAAGTCCCTTTGACACAAAATTTCCATCTCTCCACCATTTCAGGCTGCAAATTATCGAAACCCATGCCTTTTTTCGCATGTTCAGAAATTGCAGGGGTCGTTCCGCCCCTCCGTCACGAGTTATCAAAAAAGGGTCCTCAGATTGTGGCGTTCCCCAGAAAATGTTTTAAAAATAAAAATATTGAGACAAACTGTACCAGTTCCACAGAAAAAATATTTTTATATTCATCAGGGAATGGTCACAGAGCATGTGTCAAAAAATGTGTTATATTACGCCAGATACTGATGAACTCTAATCAGAAATTTTTCTCAGGTTCACATATTTTAGGTAAAATTACTTTAAAAAAGAGGTATTAATCGATCAACCAAATTTTGAAGTTTCCAAAAATCTATTTATTTTCCGTGTAGAAAATATTCTTAAAATAGACTGAAATTCTATCAATGTCACCTGGGTTTATAGTTTCTTTATTCACATTAGGCTGATGCAAAAAAAAATTGTAAGCCTAGGTTTCAACAATTGGATGAAAAAAGTGTTTTAAAATACATTTTACACGCGTCCAGTTGCTTTTCAATCATTAGTTTTCAAAATATCGAGATATCGACGAAATTTTTTTTTTTTTCGCGAAAAAAAAACTTTTTGTCGGACTGTGCAGTGGTATTTCTTGAAAATTTAAAATGTTTTCAAAGGAGTTCAAAAATGCTTTATATGATTATAAACGCATTTGAACTGGTTTTCAATTTATTTAACTTTAACTTCCATTACAATTTTAAAGTTTTTCGAAAATATATTTTTTTGCCCCATGATTATTCAGGCCGACTTTGAAGGGGGGAGGGGACGACATAAACTTTGAACAATATTTGCAACGGCCTAAAAACCAATAAAAAAAAGTTTCAAAACATTTTACATGGACAACATGGTTTTCCTTGCTTTCTCATAACATTTTTTTCAATTTGTGGTATCATAATTGAAAAATTGTAGAAAGTGCTTTTCGGGACCAAAGAGCCTATATCTGCCAATATGTTTATCGAATTCCTCGGGAAATGACACAGAAATTAAAAAAAAGGTAAAAACAGGATTGCGAGACATGTTTTTTTTTTGAAAATAAAAATAGGGTTTTTTGACATGACGCGCGCCAAAACAAGAAAATTAAGAAAACAAAAAAAACCTTTTTTTTCTGCGTGTATCTTCCAGAGCAAGCAACAGTAAAGTGCTCAGAGCTCTAAAAGTTTTTTCGAATTTTCCGCCGTAATCGACCGTGATTACCCGCGAGTTTGCTCCACCAGCATGCCGAAGGCCGGCCGTGGCCGTGGCAGTTCGAGTGCGGCCTCGAAAAACCCGCGAAGTTCGTCTACCGGCCGAGTGCAAAAAGGTAAACAGAAAAACGCCGCCGCGTCGTCCGCCATCGGGCAGGGGAGCGTGTGCGCTGATGGTTTCAATCCGGAGTTATTGCACGCTAATTACCGTGTCCAGGATCGCAGCCCTATAAGAAGCAGACTCCGCTCAGGTACTTCCGGCAATCTGTCGACCGGTGGCGCATCAACAACCGCCAACATTCCCAGCAGTAACAAGTTCGCGAGACTGAGTGACGAGGAAACCAACAACAACAACACCGACGGTAGCAGCACTACCGACGACGATGGACGTGCATGCATGCAAAAAAGGTAGTACGACAAAAAAAGACAACTCTCCGAAGGAACGGCGACCACCTCCAATTTTTGTTTTGGATACGTTGGCGGACGATGTTGACGAGTTGCTGGAAGGCCTCCAATATAGTCTGAAAATTGAAAAATCGAAAGTACAAGTGATTTCTTTCAACAAAAAGAATTTCGACCTGGTGGTGAAAGAACTGAAGTGTAGCAACTTCAAGTTCTACACATTCGATCCAGTTGAGAAGACCGCGGTTAAGGTAGTCCTGCAGGGCTACCAAGACCGCCCAATCGCCGACCTGAAGGAACACCTCTCGGGTGCCGGAATAACGCCACGGGAGATAAAAGTGCTCTCGCGTAAGACAACAGTCACAGGTACGCACGCTCTGTACCTGTTGTACTTCGACCGCGGCACCGTCAAAATCTAAGACCTGCGACGGACTAAGGCGTTGGACGGTTTTTGGGTAAACTGGCGGTTTTACTCCAAAAACCCAATGGACGTAGCGCAATGCCACCGTTGCCAGAAGTTCGGCCACGGCTCGCGGAACTGCAACCTCCCGCCCCGCTGCGTGAAGTGCGGTGTAACACACCTTTCGGAGAAGTGTGCACTGCCGTGCAAGGCGGACTTGGGGGACAAGGCAGAGCACACCAAGGCGCGCATTAATTGCGCCAACTGTGACGGCAACCATATCGGTAATTACCGCGGATGCGTCGCGCGCAAGGCCTACCTCGAGGAGCAGGAAAAGAGGAAGAAGAAAGTAGCAGCATCCCACTCTTCTCAGCGGAATACGATCGCAACCGTTCCTGCAGCTGGACAGCGTTCGGTTCCAGCGGACAACTCAGCGTTACCTCCTGGATGGGGGCGATCGTTCGCCAGCGTGGTCGCTGCCGGTAGCGGCGATGCGGCCCAGCAAGAAGTAACCGAGGAAGACCTCTTCACCCTGCCGGAGTTTTTTGCTCTAGCGGGTGAGATGATGACGCGGTTCCGGACCTGCCGTAATAAGGCGGAACAATTTTTGGCCCTCGGGGAGCTAATGATTAAGCACATCTACAATAGATAAAAAAAACTGTGATTTAGTTTAAGCTTTTTCTATTTCTATCCCCTTTCCTTTGCAATTTCAGTAAGTTTTTTTTCTAATTTTTTTCTTACTTTTGGTAATCTCTTAGTCATTAGCAATAATCGTTCCAAAATGGATTGAGATTTAACACACAGCTGAAAGGAACTCCAAATCTCTGTTATGTACTGCGAATGAACTTATTGTAACATGATTATCCACTAATAAAACCGAATTGAAATTGAAATTGAACTATTTTTTTCACTAAAACTGCAATAACTTTAAAATTTTAGCGGTGACCTATACTTCTTTGGATATCAAAAGTTGCGTTTTTTAATAACGGATTTTTTCCCAAACCGTGAAGGTTTAAACCTATCACAGTTTTAGTGAAAATCGTTGATTTTTACTGTTTTCATCATTTTCTCAATATTGCGCGCGGCGCTTCGAAAACCCCATTTTTTCAAAAAAAAATTGTCAAATTTACCGAGAAATCCGATAAAAACATTTTCAGATATAGGTTCTTTGGCCATCAAACCAGCATTTTATGTTTTCAAACGACCTTTTTGAAGGGCCTCGTGGCGCGGTTGTTAGGGGCTTTGGCTGCCGTTACCTAAGTTGTTATGAAGCGCCGGTTCGATTCCCGCCTTATCCTCCTGGAGCTTTTCGTTCAATGTTTGTCCCGTTTAATATTAGTATTCAGTCTGCAAAGACGGTATTTTTTCAAATTTCAGGCTAGATTTTTGAAACTTTTAAATATTTTTCCTCAAAAGCCTATCTGATAACCTTCCATTTGTGTTCAAGATAGCTAATATCGGTTAAAATGCCACAGAGTTATGATTTTTTCAAGTGTTTTTTTTTCTACAAAAATTGCCAATTGTTTAATCCCCCTAACGGCTCATGGCCAAACAAAAAATTACTACTAAAGAACCCCCAGAAAAATGTTGAGCCCTATCGGAGAACCGTTTTTCGAATCATGCTGTTATTGTGGGGAATTGCTGTTTAGAGGTATATTTTCATAATTTTCTCGAAGTTTTTGAAAAATCGGAAATTTTTTAAGAGAGCAACATAAACTTTGAAAAAAATAAGCAAAGAGCATACAAAAAATAAACGAAACAAAATTAGTAAATTAAGTACACGAACATGTGGGATATCCTTAATTTATCAGAACCATTGAAGAAAATAACATGAATGTTTTTGTTAAACAGCTCAAAATATCTTTTCACATGGAAAAACAGCTTGGTACACAATAAGTAGCTTTTCTGCTATCATAATATTATGAAATCAAGCCACACTCTTGCGATACAGAACGTTCGGTTCTATGAATAGTGCATAAACATGAACAATGAATCCACAATGAAGAGTCTACAAAAGGACCGGCCACAACACTACCTGCCACCATCTATATAGGAGGGGCGGTACCTATACTACAACGGGCTGTTCTTTATTGGATTACCAAATATCAAAGAGCGCATAGACCTTCCGGCGCCGGTCACCGTTGGCCGTGGCACCACCGGCCACGCTGGACTCCCGGACCAGAGTTATTTCCGCGTTGATGCTGATGTTCATTGTTTCCAGGCGGTCCAACGTGGTAGTATCTTCATCGCCATCGTCGGAACAGAAGCTGCCGTTGTTCCCACCGCTGACAGCAGGAGGACCACGGCCAAAAAGTGGTGGAACCTGCGACCGCCGCCGGCAATTGCGCCATTGTCCGCGCTGTAATCGATCCGGGCCGGTGCCGTCCGGGGCTTCGTCGTCGTCGTTGGTGGATGATGCTTTTTTATCAATTATCAGCCAGTGGAACGAAGCGTTGAAAAGCTCGTATCGCGAGGCCTGTAAGTTATGGGTGGCGGGTTTTTGGTTAGGACAAGCTTTTGGCCACCGATATTCTAACAGCATCATCATCATAAGTTTGGGTGCTGTGGTTTGGAAGGAACGTTGAAGGGTATTGGTTGCACAAGACTAATAAAACAATGACTTTTGGAAAATGTTCAAATAAATTCTCTCAGAAGATTAAAAATAAGATTTTCATCCAACGCACTTTGTTAATTTGATCACATTTTTTTTTTAAGAAGAAAAGAGAAAATTTTGGGCGTTGTAAATATTTTGCGACACCTACCTCATACAGCACTGTATTCGCCCCCGCACAATCCATATCCAGCAACACAAATTGGTGATGAGCAATTAAACCACGCATTATTTGTGCATATTTTCCAAAATTTGAGCAATCCTGCTCGTCGTAATCGTCGACACTAATTGCTCTGAGCGTCACATTCCCGCGCATTAATTGCTTTGCCACGATGTTAAACGGTAAAATGTCCTCGATTCCTTCTCGCGAACACGTGAACACTATGCCAAATTTCAACCGTTTATAGTTGGTGATAAATTCGTAAATCAATTTTGAAATATTTTCACCGGGTGACAAATCAGCACTAATTGCAAAGAGCAACAGAAAGATCACACTAACTGTAGAGATGAAGCTTATGCGGTTAACCATTATAAGATAGAGACACTACTATTGCAAGAGAAGGCTCAACTTTAACTGTGATTTCATTTTCTTGCAGAAGTGCATATAAAGAGGTTGCAAAATACTAAATTATTAACAATTCTTTGATTCCATTGAACTGGTGAGTTTTTAAAAAACAAAAGTTGATTGATGGGTGACACACATTATTGTCAGATGGGCGAAATTATTTAAAGTTGGAAATCATATGCCGTAGTGCCATTTGAGTAAGCACGATAGACAATATTTTAACTTTTCTCATGCACTAAACATGGGATTTTGGCATTCGTTTTGACTAAGGCTACCAACTGTATGGATTTTTTCCTTACCGTACGGATTTTCGACCCTCTTCGCGGATTTTTAACAGGCCGGGATTTTTGTACGGAATTTTTTGCCTTATACGGATTTATACGGAATTTTTACAACTTTGTTTAAAATTTAATTGATTTTTTAGATTCGGCTAAAGCTTTTGCTAGTAGGACATTTTGATTTAACTGTTAGTTTGATTTTAAAGGGATAACTTGGATAGTTTTCCTAAGGATCCTAAATAGGGAGACTGGTCGATGTGAATTTGACGTGCCCAAACAGACACAAGTTTGACGTATCCAAACGAGCATTTGCCTTTATGCCCAGCAAAACTTGGCAGTGGTGGCAAGCACAAATCATACGTTGCCAGATCGATTTAGCAAAGTCTGGCCAGTCTCCCTATTTAGGGTCTCTAAGTTTTCCGAGTTTTCTTCAGTTCAAAGTTGATTATCAATAATTGTTCTTTTCAAATTCCTTACAAAACATATTTATCTAATAAAAGATCCAAAGGCTTTCTAAAGCTAGTGAAAACCTATGATAATTTGAATTAACAAATCTAGAATTATTTTTGAAAAGGTCCTATAAGCTATGTTTCACATGTTTAAATGACCTTTTCAAAAACAAAAACAAACTCTGGAAATGTTTTCGTGAAAACACTGAGAACGATATTTTTCTTAGGGCAAACTTGACATTTCGTAAAATTTTAAACGCTTAACAAAAAAATGGAAGAACATGATTTAAGGCCAGAAAAGACTAGTGCGCACTATTGCCCCGGTTTACTCTATGTGGGATGACTGTAAACCGGGGACGTGCTATCAAAAAATATGGTGTTGAAATGTTGTGCCTAATTTCTTAATTTGGAACTTATTTTACTTAAAAAGAGAAAAAAAATTTAAATTTTTATTTTTAACATTGAAAATCGAACCAATAGTTTCCCAAATTTCGCAAGTTAGAAATTGAGAGCTAATTATCGAAATTGAGAGCTAAATACAATAATGACAAGCCATATCTAAACAAATAAAATACAAAAGTATTTTAAAATTCATTTTACACTAGTGCAGTTGTTTTGCAATCATTAATGTTCAAAAACTCTATAATTTAACAAAAAAAAAAAACAATTTTGGCAATTAAATTACTTTTTGCGTTACTGTACATAGAAAATATGAACATGATGAAAATGGTTCTAAACGCATTGGAGTGCAATTTAAATTGATTGCAGTTGAAATTTTGAAGTTTTTTGATAATTTGTTTGCCCCCTGATTTTTCGGGCCGATTTTGAAGGGGGGTGACAAAGTCTTTTAAAAATATTTGTATCAGCCTAATTCAAACCGTAGAAATAAACTTTGAAAAAAATAATTGTGAAATTGAACTGACATGTCGTCAAAATAAGCAAATTAAAGGTTTACAGAAAATCCACCAAAAATATCAACTCAAACTTACTTTTTCAAAAGGTTCAATTAGCATAGAAAACCCATGGCGTGAATGTACTCTGAAAAATTACTACAATTTTGAAAATTATTTTCCGGTTTCCTGGGAAATCGGACGCACTATTTGAAATGTTTCACAGCTGTGCTATGGTTTGAATCTTATCTGAACCTGAAACTTCTCTAGATATGCTTTGAAATGTTGCATTCTTTGAAGTGTGTGTAAGGTACCGTTCTTAAATCACGTAACTATTTTTTCGTTGTTTTTGTTAAAAACTATTGGTGGAGTTGGTCAGAGTCGTTGGTGTCGAAATTTTTTGAGGATTTCTAGAGTTTTTTATAAAGGGCCTATAAGCTATTCTAGAGTTTTTATGAAAGAAACATATGAAAGACAATAGCTTATATTTCATATGTTTAAAGGACCTTTTCAAAAAAAACTCTAGATTTGAAGATAGATTCGGCAGTACAGTCGAAAGGAGCTCGAGGAGCTGGATATCTTTGAAGAGCAGAAGTTAAACTCATCAAATTTTGGGACTGACATGATATTTTAGAATTCAAATAACGCTTTTTCGTTTACATTAAAATTATTTTTGGTTTTATTGAATATTTATCAGCAGCGAATTTAATAACAATATTACAAGACTACAAATATTACATGTATAAGGGTTCAAGATAATAATTGTGAATATTGTCAGAAAAACGCAAAAAAAAATGAAGACGGATTGGATGACATCACAAATTAGTCAAATCGAGTTTAATATAAAACTAAAACTAACCACTCGCTGCTGTCGCTTAGTATTAAACAAAATGTTAGGCTTCTAGTTCGTACCACCAACTCAGATGAGGCACTATTCTCCAGAAACATAATTATTGTGAATTAGATCGCATGGAAAAACTTTCATTCCATCGAAATGCCTGCTAATCGATCACCTATCGGTATGGCTCATCTGAATTTAAAAATCTAACTAAACAGAGCAAACTAATTGCCAAAAAAAACGAGATTTAAAACGTTCAGTATCCGTTCTGACTGTAAGCTGTAACGGCGCCGCCGTTTCGGCGGGTAACGCTTAGCGCCTCTATGACACACGTCCGTGACAAAAAAAAAGTTAGACAACACCTAGCTGCTGTTCTAGCGATTAAACTAGACTCTGTTAGTGTTGTTTCTTGGATTAATCGTATCGTGATGATTTTTTTGTCGGTGTTATGGGTATTTTTTGTTTTGCTTCTGGAAACATTCGCAATGTGATGCACTCTCAATCGTGATTTTGTTTGTTTTTTTTTTTCTCGAAAACGAAACGCGGGACTTGGCAGAGATGGTGCCCTTCGATTTGAGATGGAATCGCCAACGCAATCAAACGGGCTCAAGGAATTCCCGCTTATCGTCGATGTCGTCCGAGATAGGCCTTGCAGTGGGGGCACGAGTGATGCACGTCCATGCACTCGTCGATGCAGCACGGAATCAGACAGCAGCCGAGCCAGCAACTAAAAGAGAGAATGGAGTCGTTATCAGTATTTAAAGCAGGGATAGGCAAAATCGCAATAAACTCACCCAAAAAGTGCAATCAGAAAGCCGGAAACGTACGCGATGAGGCCGGGCGACGTGGTGGTTTGGGTGTTGATCTCCGAGTGGCAGCTGGGACAGATCATGTGCGTCGTCTGGGGGCCAACGGGAACCACGGTGGTGATGATGGCCGGCCCCGTTGGCTGGGGCACGTTCGGCACGAAGGGACTAGCCGGGGGAACGCCACCGACGGCCTGTGCATAGCTGGGTGGAGCCGACTGGGGCGGTATGAAACCGTACGCCGGCGGGGCTTCCTTGCTCATTCTGGAAGAAGATAACGGAAAGGGGAAATTTTAATAAATCTTCGAGTAGAAAAATTACAGGATGCGTTATAGAACAGAGAAATTCAAATAGTGCCAATAGCTTTTTCGAATTGTTCGCAGTACAGCATTGCCTTAGCGTTCTCGATTACGAGATTCCTACTCGAAACTAGGTGTTAGAAGGTTTGATTGTTGGGGCAATTTCAATCCTCTTTTAACACCAAAGTTTCCATCCATCCCGGTATTTGAACTGACGACTTTTGGATTGGAGTCCAGGTGCCTATAGGCCAATAGAAACATGCAGAAAAATGTTTATTTTTACCCATTTTAACCCTTAAAAAATAAAGCAATAAAACCTTCGAATCACATTTATCAGGTTTGTTTGAATGGTTTTTCAAAACAAAAAAAATATTTTTAATTTTTTTATGATTTAATAAACAATGTTCCCCAACTCTCCGAATGGCCTTGTAACGCTTCTTATACATTGGTTTTGAAAAATCATAAAGTTTGACATGCATCTTGCCCTTTTTACTGGATCAAAGTGGCCAATTCTTCCCCGGGCACCTAGAACCGGTCAAAGTAGGTTAGAATTGATTGTTTTACTAATTGGACACTAGTAGTAGGCTACTCTGTTGAAATCATGACGTTTGAAATGTAATATACCAAAATTACTGGACATTCTGGTCAATCTTCCACCGGGGTCCCGGAACATGGTTCCGGTGGCCAATTCTGTACTGTCTTATCTTGGGGGATCTTTATATGTCATATCTTTTCATGAGCAAGCTTTTTCGTTGATATTTGGCCACAGGGGATTTTTTTTTTAAATCGTCGAAATAAAAGTTAAGGTGAAAATCCGGCCATATCTTGGATCCCCGTGGTCTACCCAGGATGAAACCACCTTTAATCGATTGACAGGACTCTTTTACATTTTCTGGAATTTTCTGACACCAAATTATCTTCGGCTTCTGCGTTATTTTAGTCTTATTTTTGGTTTGATTAGTTTTGTTCCGTTTTTTCCTCAATCATGGATCCGACCGAGTCGGAACACGAGGAATCTGATTTCGATTCATCCATTGATGGTGACGAGGACGTGGAAATGAAGGACTCTGTCTCGGGAGTTCCTTCAAACACCACCAACAGGGACCACTTCCTGAAGGATAAGGATGCTGACGGTAAAGGGGGATCCACGGACGGGTCTAAGAGGAAGAAGCGAAAGCGTCCTAAATCAGATCCGAATCCGGTTCCCCCTCAACCACCGATTCCTCCCTTGAATCCAGACCCGATTCCCCCCTTGACTCCAAACCCAATTCCTTCTCCCAATCCAGATCCAATTCCTCCTAAAACACCGGTGCCGAATCCGGATCCAAATCCCCCACCGCTCCTGAATCCTCATTCCCAAAAACCGATTCCTCGTCCTCGTCAGTATCAAGAGGGATCGCAAACGGAATGGGTGGTCTTCTTCCGGCCCAAACAGAAGCCGTTAAACTTTGTACAGATCACCAAGGATTTGCAGAAGCACTATCCTGGGGTGGTCGAATGTACCAAGCTGAACAAGAGCAAGCTCCGCGTGATCGTGAACTCCGCGGTGCAAGCTAATCAGATCGTAACTGATCTGCGGTTCAGCATTGAGTACCGTGTTTGGATTCCGGCCCACAAAGTCGAGATCGACGGCGTGGTGACCGATGACAGTCTGTCGCTTGTCGACCTCTCAAGGGCGGTGGGACGCTTCAAGAACCCTAAACTTCCAGCTGTGGAGGTACTCGAGTGCCGGCAACTGGGCAACGTCACCACCGAGGGTGGCCAGAAGAAGTTCATTCCTTCTGCCTCGTTCCGGGTGACTTTTGCAGGGTCAGCTCTGCCGGACTACATTGAGCTGTACAAGCTTCGGCTTCCAGTTCGATTGTACGTTCCGCGAGTGATGAGCTGCGAAAACTGCCAGCAGTTGGGACACACCAAGACCTACTGCAGCAACAAGAGCAAGTGCTCAAAGTGCGCCGGCCCCCACAAGGACGTGGATTGCCAAAAGCAGGCTGAAAAATGCCTGCTTTGTGGCGGGGAACCGCACAAAACTCGACAGTGCCCAAAGTACAAGGAGCGCGAGGACAAGATGAAGCGATCCTTGAGGGAACGCTCCAAGAAGTCCTTCGCGGAAATCCTTAGTCAGGTGACCCACCCAATCGCTTCGCTCCTTTGGCGGACGAAGATTCGGGGGACGAAGATTCCGATGTGGAGGTCCTCTTCCAGAGAGACGAGGAAAGTGACTCTTCCGGGCCAAACCCGAAGCGCAACAAGGCTTCCAAGTCCAGGAAAGCCGCTGGCGGCAAGGGTAAGGAAAGTGACTCGTTGAACTTCGAGGAGGATTTTCCTTTCGGTCCGTCGGGTAAGCCCGCTCCGAAGCCGGCACCGAAGCCGACACCGAAGCCGGCACCAATTCCTCTCAAGCCGCTGAAGCCCGTTCCCAAGCTGCCAAAGATCCCCCTAAAAACGGTTCCTCAACCGAATCCGATCACCGATGCCTTCAAAGGAGTCCTTCCTTTTTCCACAATCGTGGAATGGCTGTGCTCTTTTGTGAGTGAACCGACGCGTTTAATCATAAAGCGGTTTGAGCCTCTCGCTAGACACATCGGGAAACAGCTTGCTAGCACGACGCCCCTCTTGTCGTTCATTTCCTTTGATGGGTAATACACCAAAAACGAAAAACGGCATCTCCTTTCTACAATGGAATTGCAGAAGTTTATCCCCCAAGTTAAACGATTTTCAACAATTCGCATTCGAACGAGACTGTGATGTGTTTGCGCTGAGCGAAACGTTTCTTATCGGAGATGAGACGCCAGCTTTCCGGGGGTACAACATCATCACAGAGAGCAGGGCAGGGCCAAATAGAGGTGGAGGCGTACTGATTGGGGTCAGGAAATGCCACACTTTTAGAAAGGTCACGCTCCCGAATCTAGGAGGAATCGAAGCAGTCGCAGTACAGGCCAGGATCAGAGGACTGGACATTTGCATTGTGTCCGTCTATGTTCCCCCACAGGTGTCGTTAACTCGACAAAAGTTGTGGGGTATGCTTGAGCTGTTGCAGGCACCGCGACTGGTTCTGGGTGACTTTAATCTTCACAGCACCGAGTGGGGAAGTCACAAGACAGACCCTCAAGCATATCTGATTCATGAACTGTGCGACGACTTCCAGATGACCCTCCTAAACAGGGACAAGCAAGTTACGCGGATTGCAACACCACCAACGCCAACTACGTCCGGTACGAAGGCGAGTGCCATCGACTTGTCGCTCTGTTCCAACAGTCTGGCAGTTCTCTGTGACTGGAACGTGCTTCAAGATCCTCGTGGCAGTGATCATTTGCCGATCGCTATTCTGGTTAGCCATGGCCCACAGCAATCGACAACGGTGGAGATGCCTTACGATCTGACGCGAAATATCGACTGGAAACAGTACGCGGAGGCAGTCTCCATTGGAGTTGAGTTGCGAGCTGGGTTGGCACCGCTTGAAGAATATGCGTTTCTGGCTAATTTGATCTATGACAGTGCGTTACAAGCTCAGACAAAACCCGTCCCGGGACCGTACATCCGAACGCGCCCTCCTCTTCCCTGGTGGGACAAGGAGTGTACGGATCTCTCGGCGGCCAGGTCTGAAGCTTATGTGGACTTCTGCAAGTGTGGAATCCGAGCGAACTTCCAAAAGTACAGAGCTCTTGATCGCAGGTACAGTAATACTCTGAAGCGGAAGAAGCGAATGTACTGGCGGGAGTTCGTTGAAGGATTACCAGCAGATACGTCCATGAGCACTCTGTGGCGCGTTGCGAGGGCCATGCGTAGAGGTTCCGTTCCGAACGAGAGTGTGGAAAAATCGGACAAGTGGATATTGGATTTCGCCAAGAAGGTGTGCCCGGACTCGGTGCCGACACAACCATCATTCGACGTTGTTGATGGGAGCGATTCTAATCCTCCCTTCTCGATGGTAGAGCTCTCCATAGCACTATTGACGGGCAACAACACTGCTCCTGGTCCGGACAAGATCAAGTTCAGCTTGCTGAAAAATCTTCCGGACGTCGCCAAGCAGCGTCTGTTGAATCTGTTCAACACGTTGGTGGAGCAGAACGTAATTCCACACGAATGGCGACAGGTCCGGGTGGTTGCCATTCAAAAGCCCGGTAAGCCGGCATCCGACCACAACTCGTATCGTCCAATCAGCTTGCTGTCGTGTCTACGCAAGTTGCTGGAGAAGATGATCCTCGACCGCCTCGAACCATGGATGGAACGAGAGCACTTGCTGTCTGACACACAGTATGGCTTCCGGAGAGGCAAGGGAACAAGCGACTGTCTAGCCTTGCTGGCCACAGGGATCGACATAGCCCGTGGTAAAAAACAGCAAATGGCTTCTGTCTTCCTAGACATCAAGGGTGCATTCGATTCAGTCTCCATCGATGTGTTGGGAGTAAAGCTGCGGCGGAGCGGTCTCAATCCGACGATGTGCAACTTCCTCATCAACCTGTTGTCAGAAAAACACATGCACTTTGTGCAAGGTGATCTGGCAATCACCCGGATAAGTTACATGGGTTTGGCACAAGGCTCACGCCTTAGTCCATCCATGTATAACTTCTACGTCAGCGATATCGATGATTGCTTGACCGGAGACTGCACCCTTATACAGTACGCAGATGACGCAGTGGTTTCAATCGCTGCCAAGAAGGAAGTCGATCTGCTAGAACCCTTGCAAGATACCCTGAACAACTTGGCCCATTGGGCAGTTGGAAAGGGTATTGAATTCTCTCCGGAGAAGACGGAGCTGGTCGTTTTTACGGGGAAGCATGAACCGCCGCAGCTCAATCTTTCTCTCTCGGGAAAGACTATCGAGCAGTCGGACCACTTCATGTACATGGGAACCATCTTTGATCAGAAGGGAACATGGGGGAAGCACATTAACTACCTGAAGCAAAAGTGCCTGCAAAGAACTAATTTTCTGCGCAGCGTCTCTGGCAACCGGTGGGGTGCTCATCCTTCTGACCTGCTTCGACTGTACAAGACAACGATACTCTCGGTGCTGGAATATGGCAGTTTCTGCTTCCAGTCAGCTGCGAAATCACGCTTGTTGGTTCTCCAGCGGATACAGTACCGAAGTCTTCGCATTGTCTTGGGATGCATGCACTCAACTCACAACATGACCCTCGAGGTCTTGGCGGGAGTGTTGCCTCTGCGAACTCGTTACTACGAACTGTCTTACCGGTTCCTGATCCGGTGTGATTACAGGAATAAACTGGTAATTGACAACTTTGAAACGTTGCTGAACCTTCACGTTGAGTCTCGGCGCATGCTTCTATATTATGACTTTATGTCATCGTGGGAGTGGAGCCCGAGCACAACGGTACAGCGCACGCCTCCGTTAACCAGCAGCACCCTGATTGGCTTCGACACGTCCATGAAAGCCGATACTCGCGGTATCCCAAACCATCTTCTGCGGGGAGTTGTACCGTCGATCTTCGCATCAAAGTACAACCATGTTCCTCCAAACAACAGATTCTTCACCGATGGCTCCAAGCTCGACGGCTGTACGGGCTTCGGTGTTTATCATGAATCTTATCAGCTGTTCTTTAAGCTGAAGGACCCGAGTTCGGTTTATGTCGCAGAGTTAGCCGCGGTTTACTGCGCACTGCGAATCATCGAGACCATGCCACCTGACCACTACTTCATGTTCACCGATAGCTTTAGCTCTGTTGAGGCTATCCGGTCTCTGAAGCCGACCAGGGAGTCTACGTTTTTCCTCACGGAAATACGCAAGACTTTAAACAACCTGGCGGCTCAGTCCTTCAGCATCACGGTGGTATGGGTCCGCGCTCATTGCTCGATTCCGGGTAATGAGAAAGCGGACTTGCTCGCCAAGAAGGGTGCTGAGAGTGGAAACATTTTTGAAAGGCCAATTAGCCTACAAGAATGCTACGGTTTTCCGAGGCAGCGTGCGCTTCTGGATTGGCAAAATCAATGGGACGACGACACCAAAGGACGTTGGATGTATTCCATACGACCTAAGGTGCAAAGAAAAGCCTGGTTCAAGGGAATGGACTTGACGCGTGGATTCATCAGAACGATGTCCCGCCTTATGTCGAACCATTACTCGTCCAAGGCTCATCTTTACCGTATCAACATGAGTGATACGAACATATGCGACTGTGGGCAGGGTTATCAGGACATCGACCATCTCGTATGGGCGTGTCCAGATCACCAGGCTCACAGAATTAAGTTGAAAGATACCCTCAGGGCCCGAGGAAGACCACCAGAAATCCCGATGCGAGACGCGCTATCTCAGCTAGACCTTGATGTTCTCTATCCTATCTATCAGTTCCTCTCAGATTCCAAAATATCTATTTAGTTCTCTTCCAGTTAGTTTTCCTCTATTTAGTATAACTCGCCTTCACACAAAGCCGTCGTTTCTGGTTTGCACCGGAAGCAAAGCAAGATCGCCCCAGCAGCTGGACACCGAGTTGCGGCTGAGGACAAAACGCAAAGGCCAGAAGAGCCAACCAAGACCCCTACACAATCCCCCTTCCCTTCCCACGCCTTGTCTTTAACATCAATCCCTTCCCTACTAACCCCGAGTAGGCCGCGGGTAATCGGCTCCCCTCCCACTAACATTTACACACAAGATCCTCTGTAATTATTAAGTTTTTTGTAATTACAAAAGCCGACTCGGTCCTAACCAGGTCCCAGTACCGAAAAGGACCTAATAAAAATAATTTAAAAAAAAAAAAAAAAAAAATTATCTTCGGCAAAATTGTAGGTATTGATGAGCACTATCATTCAGAAAACATAGATACGGGATCATCCATAAACCCCGTGGACACTTGAGGGAGCTCCATATAAATAAGATTTTTTTTGTGTGGGCAATAGGGGGATGGTATCACTATTTTTAGACCACGTTTTCCACTTTTTCTCATCGAAACCGACTACTTTATCGACTTCATTTTGCTGGGCGAGATAGGACGCCGTCTATTTTTAGACGATGACTCAGCACTTTTACACTCTTGCACTTAAAAAAGCACGATGTAACGCCACGTCCCTATTGTCCACGAGAGGGGAGGGGGGGGGGGGGGGGGGTTGAGATTTCCAAAAAAGTGTCCACGTGGTTTGTGGATGGTAAAAATTTAGCCGATTTTGAATTCGTTTTTTTAATTCATGTTCAGTTTTTTTTTAATTTTTGAAACTTTTAGATATAAAAGCCGCAACTTTTGAGCTATAGAGAAGCAAAGAGCACCTGTGGCGGTGAGGTTACGGATTTCGCCTTGTAAGCGGACGGTGATGGGTTCAATTCCTGTCTGGCTCGGCAAAGTCAGATCCCTTCAAAGAGTAAATCTGCTCACTGGGAATACTGACCGGTAGGGGATGGGTATCGACTTGTGGCGTACTGGGTTTCTAATCCAGAGGTCGTGAGTTTGATTCTCGTACCGTAAAATTTTTTTTTCGCGTTTTTTGAAAAAAAAAATGTAAATTTTTCGTCGAAAATTAATTTGAGTTCAGATTTTAATTTAAAATCAAATTTTGCAATCGAAAGGAATTTACAGATTTTTTGATAAAGTGTCACATAAAGTGTAAATTGTACTGAACAGTTCCCTTTTTTAAGTGTTTCATGATTGTTCATTCTTAAAAATATCTTTTTCGAAGGGCTGAGAAAAAAATCCTATAAAATTGCCTACGAGACATTGAAGATTAAACCTTTGGCCACATCCGTGGAACTTGAGGTTCAGAAACGAGGACATGCACGATGCTGCCTCTAGCGGTGGAGAGCTCCAACTTTTCGACAAGTTTTTATGGCAGTTTTGCATCGAAGGGTCGTCCATAGTGAATGTAATTAGAATATTTAGAATTTCATAAAATTATAAAAAGTGAAAAATTATTTTTAATTATGATAACAGCATTTATTACCATCTAGAACTAGGGCGTCCAATTTTCCCGGGTTTTGAATTTCCCGGGAAACGGGAAAAATATTTTTTGAATCCCGGGAATTCCCGGGATCCCGGGAAAATTTTTGCAGCAGGGGGGGGGGGGGGGTTGAGATTTCCAAAAAAGTGTCCACGTGGTTTGTGGATGGTAAAAATTTAGCCGATTTTGAATTCGTTTTTTTAATTCATGTTCAGTTTTTTTTTAATTTTTGAAACTTTTAGATATAAAAGCCGCAACTTTTGAGCTATAGAGAAGCAAAGAGCACCTGTGGCGGTGAGGTTACGGATTTCGCCTTGTAAGCGGACGGTGATGGGTTCAATTCCTGTCTGGCTCGGCAAAGTCAGATCCCTTCAAAGAGTAAATCTGCTCACTGGGAATACTGACCGGTAGGGGATGGGTATCGACTTGTGGCGTACTGGGTTTCTAATCCAGAGGTCGTGAGTTTGATTCTCGTACCGTAAAATTTTTTTTTCGCGTTTTTTGAAAAAAAAAATGTAAATTTTTCGTCGAAAATTAATTTGAGTTCAGATTTTAATTTAAAATCAAATTTTGCAATCGAAAGGAATTTACAGATTTTTTGATAAAGTGTCACATAAAGTGTAAATTGTACTGAACAGTTCCCTTTTTTAAGTGTTTCATGATTGTTCATTCTTAAAAATATCTTTTTCGAAGGGCTGAGAAAAAAATCCTATAAAATTGCCTACGAGACATTGAAGATTAAACCTTTGGCCACATCCGTGGAACTTGAGGTTCAGAAACGAGGACATGCACGATGCTGCCTCTAGCGGTGGAGAGCTCCAACTTTTCGACAAGTTTTAATGGCAGTTTTGCATCGAAGGGTCGTCCATAGTGAATGTAATTAGAATATTTAGAATTTCATAAAATTATAAAAAGTGAAAAATTATTTTTAATTATGATAACAGCATTTATTACCATCTAGAACTAGGGCGTCCAATTTTCCCGGGTTTTGAATTTCCCGGGAAACGGGAAAAATATTTTTTGAATCCCGGGAATTCCCGGGATCCCGGGAAAATTTTTGCAGCAGTCATAAAATCTTTGTTTTTATTATATTTGTTACGTTTTTCTAGCTTAAATCATAGAATTAGCTCAAAACTGTTAATGTTTCAAATCTGAACAAGGACAGCAGTCTTTAGATAGTTTTAAACACATTAAAAAAAATGTGCTTTGGAATTTAATTGAACCAGAATTTTGAATATATGTCTTTTATTTTTTTATTTATATAATATAACTAAAAAAGCTTATACAATTTCATTGAAAGTGTCTAAAACAACAAGAAATAAAATTAAACCAGACAATGTAACACTTTGGATAAGTTTAGAATTTTATGTTTTATATTTAAAAACATATTTTGAAAATTATCTTTAAGTCACTACCAACCAACTACCAACTGGGGATAATCGGGACTGCAGTCTGAATGGTACAGTAGATTTTAGAGCAATAAATTTGGAAATCGGTGTACTAATTATTTTGATCTGTTCCTGTTTTAATCGAAATCAATCAAAACAATCAGAACATTATTCAAAAACAAATTAGCTTAAACAGCTGTCTTAATTTGTTACTTTTGTCGTGATTTGATCCCGATGCCGGTTTATGCTGAAAAGTAAAATATTTTTTAAAATATTATGCTTTTTTCAAGTTTAAAGTCATACATATAGGTGAATATAATAATGAGTCTTTTTTTTGTTTAATAAATAAAATTTATAAGAAAATATCTAAGGCGCAAAGCATTTTGCGGATCTGTAAACAAATTTTTTAACTATTTTCCCTGCCAAATTATTGCTGTTATATGCCGAATACAAATTTTAATGCTTTGAAATGCTTATCGATTACTAATTTCCACAATTAAATCTGAATTTCTAGACCAAAATTTGATATGTTTTCAATTTCTGGAATTCCCGGGACAAAATATGAAAAATCCCGGGATTCGGGAATTCCCGGTTTTGGAAAAATCCCGGGATTTTTGTCCCGGGAATTCCCGGGATGGACGCACTATCTAGAACATAATGTTGCCTTAGCACAGTGTTTCTCAACCTTTTTCGTTCCATTCCCCCCTTGACTAATTCTCAAGAGCCTCATTCCCCCCCGTGATGTTGAACTTGTGCATGAATATCATAATTTGATGAAACAAATCAAATTTTCTTGCTGAGAATAAACAAATCATGCAATACATGAGAAATTTTCTAAAGTGTTACATAATTTCATACACAAATGCATAATATATTTTGAATAACCTTTTTGTTGCACTGATAATGTTTAATGCCATGAACATTTAAGAAAAAGAAACATTCCAGTTGAAAGAATGCTAAAACAATTATGTCTTTTAACTTTTGATATTCAATACAGTATTCAACAAAACCCGCCCGTGTGGATCAATCGGACCGCGCACTGAACTCACAATCCAGAGGTCGCCAGTTCGAATCCCGCGGCGGGCGCTCTAAAATTCTTTGTGTAAATATGGGTATTCGGCGCCGTCGCTCCGTGCCATACTTTCATACACTTTGGAGCCCAGGGCGGCGAAGTCCTTGTAGATAAAAAGGAAGACACTAGTGGTTGGTACTAGCAATGGTGGCCGACAGCTATAAAGTCAACTTCGTTCATTCAACAAAACCTTACAAAAATTCTCTATGTTCAATTCAATAAGAAACAAATCAATTTTTTTTTAATCTTTTTCAAAAACCCAAATAACAACTGGTGTTCTTTTTGAAATTAAAAATATCGAGAATTATTTAAAGCGAATCTATTTTAGTATTTCAAGAACCACTCATGCATTAAACCATGTTATAACTTTCAGAAGTGATAGTGAAAAAAAAAATTATCTTTCAATTTTGGAAAAATACCGTAAACTCAAGTAAAATTTGTTAGAAACTGTGAAAATTAAAAAAATAATTTGAATAACGTTGAAATTTATAAGTTAACATGAAATTTACAAACAAAGCAGATAAGATTTATGATACATCCCAATTCCCCCCTAAAAATGGTCAAATTCCCCCCCAGGGGGGAATTCCTCACCGGTTGAGAATCACTGCCTTAGCAGTACTTAAACAGCATTTTTAACAGAACTCTTTTACAAAACTTGCCTCATTTGAAAACAATGTTTCCGGCAAGCTAAATAATTTCATAGCCGATTACGATGATTGATTTCAATGTGCATAATGCCTTGGACAATTTGTCACACACATACCGTAAAACGGTATGAGATTTTTTCGCAAAATGATGAGTACAAATAACATACGTACGGAATTGTATGGAATCATACTGACCGGGGTAGAGAAAGGTTCAAGGTACTTCTAGACGAAGTTTTCATTAAATTTTAAAAGTTTAAAAAGTTACTTAACTATAATTAAGAAATCGTTGATGAAAAGCATATTCGTATTCTCAATGTGTCAATATTTTCTCAATGGACATGATTTCAAATCGAAAAACGGAATTCATTTTCGGATTCTTCGGACAATTTTCCACTAGGAGAAGGTAAACGAAGTTAGTAAGTTATAAAAATTGTGTGTTTTTGAAACATAATTAAATACAATTTCCAAATTTGAAGGCATTTTCAGTAAAACTAATTTCATACAAAATCTGAAAACTTTTGATTCGTGCTACGAATTCAGTTTAAAATGCAATATGAATCGATAATTTTATAAACAAAACTATTTTCAACAAATTTCAGGCTAAATTCTGACTTATTAACAATTTTACCTGAAATTTATATGTATTTTAAACTTAGTCAACTAAATATAAACATTGATTTTTTTTGTTAAAAACTATATCAGCAACCTTAGCGATGGTACATTCGACGTAAAAATAAAATTTGAACACCTTTAACCTGATTTTAACAACAAAAACTATGACTATCAAAGTCACCCCGGTATTCAAAATAAGAATTTTCAACGCAACTTTTTTCTTTAAATAGTGCATGGACCTTGTGTGGCTTACCCAAGTACCGTAAAACGGGGTGACTTTGATAGCCGGGGTGACTTTGATAGGTTTGAGATTTTTCCGCAAAATGAAGAGTACAATTAAAGTACGTACGGAATTGTTAAGAATCATACTGACCGTGGTAGAGAAGTGTTCAAAGTACCTCGAGAAAAAGTTTTCATAAAATTTTGAGAAGTTTAAATTGTTAGTTAACTATAATTTTAAAAAATGTTGATGAAAGTCATTATTTTAAGCTTATCAAAGTGTCTTGATTTTCTCAATGAACATGATTTAGAATCGGAAAACGGAATGCATTTTCGGATTTTTTGGACAATTTTCCACTAGGAAAAGGTTAAAAAAGTTTGTAAATAATAAATAATGTGTGTTTTTGGAACACAATTAAAAAAAATCCAAATTTATAGGCAATTTCAGTTGAACAAATTTCATGTAAAATGTGAAAACTTGTGATTCGTGCTTTGAATTCAGTATAAAATGCAATATAAATCGATAATTTTATAAACAAAACTAGTTTTAACAAATTTCAGGCAAAGTTCCGACTTTTTAATAATTTTACCCAAAATTTATATGTATTTTGCTAAAAAGCTTATAAACTTAGTTAACTAAGTATAAACATTGATTTTTTTCCTAAAAACTTTATCAACTACTTTAGTGATGATATATTTAACGTACAAATGAAGTTTAAACATCTTAAATATGATTTTAACAAGAAAAACTATGACTATCAAAGTCACCCCGGAATTTAAACTAAGAATTTTTTACGTAACTATTTTTCTAAACACTATTGAAAAAACTTTGTTTCCAAAATAGTGCATGGACTTTGTGTGGCCTACCCCAGTACATGTTTTAAAAATAATAATCTTGAGAATAACCTTACCTGTTGGAAAATATTCCAAAATCAAATTGAAATCCTATCAAAGTCACCCCGGTTTACGGTACATGTTTTGAAAATTATTGTCTCAAGAAAACCATTACCAGTTGAAAAATATTCCAAAAATAAATTAAAATCGTATCAATATAGATTCTAATAATTATTGTCAGTAGACGTAGCTAGTGAGTAATCCTTATTTTAATTTAATCTAGTCCCATTTGTTGATCACAATTTTATTCTAATTCTATTTTCTTTTTCATCTGTGCCCAATTCTCTTAAGAACGCTTATAGTAGCGCTAAATAGCATTTGTTCGATTGTTGTTCATAATATTGTTCGAGATGTTTTTCATAATATTGTGGTACATGCATATGGCACATTCTCTAGCGACAAAAACGATACATTTTATTTATTTATTCGGTGTTTTATTGGTTCAATCTTCAATCGCAGCTGGATTAACAACTAGAAATGTTTATAATAACTAAAACAAGCCTTATCAATTTGTATGGAACCTAAAAGGACTTCAGCCCGCTATTTCTCACTCCGTTGCAACGTCACGGAGTGATCGATGTGGCAAATGAAAAGTTCGACTTAAAATAAGTCTTCCATAGTCACTACTTGTAGAAAATTCAATTTCCAATCCGTATCTGTAATAATATTTATATTTGAAACAGGTTTTACTAAAACCGCCCCCCCCCCCCCCCCCTCTCCCTTGATATTGTTGACCAATTTTACACTAAAAACAGAAGAAGAACTCCAAATTTGCCGTTTAACAGAGCAGAGTTAGTGGCGAAACACGAATTGGGTCAGGATTGAGAAAAAGTCACGCGTTGCAACGTCACGCTACATATTCCCCTCTCAAAATTAGAATATTCGCTTAAAATAATGTTTCAACATTGTTTCTTATAGGAAATTTAATGTACTTTCCGAATCTGTAATAACATATGTACCTTTTCAATGTATTTTTTGAGTTACAGCCGAAATACTGAAAAAAGAAAAGTCAAAGCGTTGCAACGTCACGGCGGAATGTGTCAATAGAATTAATTTCCCCAAGTGAGATTTCCTTACCGGTTAAAATACGCTGGTATAAAGGAATTTTACAAAAATTAAAAATATTTTAAAACGAGCCCAAAAATGTTAAAAACTCCTCAAAAAAAATTAGGTGATGATTAGACTCCTATTTCTGTTAAAATATAATCAATGAATATTGTACTCACAAAGTTACAAGCAACCATGAATTGATACATGAGATATCTTCAAGAAAATTTTGTAATTAACTTCAAACATTATTATTTTTGACTGCTTTTTACAATTATTTTGAAAAATAAGAAAGAAGAGCAAGGAATTTACTAATATTACAATTGTTCAAAAATTGATAAATTTTATCAACCATGTAGTGTCATGCTCATTTGATCGAGAAAAAAAATGCTAGCGTATTTCTGACATGCACTTCCATTATACTGATAAAGCTTACAATTGTTGTGCCAGCCGGGAAATTACACCGCTGATGAAATAGAAAAAAAAAACTCGTCAGCAAACTTGCACGAAGAAGCCCCAGCGAACACTGCGTGGAATCCTGCACAAGTGTGCACCGAGTGTCGCGCTTTCTCTTTCGCAGCGAGGCAATTTGAAACGTGACGTGACTCATATTATTTTGAAGAAATGCGAAACAAAAAACTAAAAATCCTCAATTTGTAATAACTTTAAGAAGTCAAACTCGTAACAGAACTTTTGATTAGCGAACAAGTTCTAATTACAACGGTGAACTTCATTGCTATCCAAGCTGACCCTCCACATTCAGAGAAATAAATTGTTTTGACGACGCAATCAAATAATTAGCTACACACGGGGCTTCAATTAGAATGAGAATAAGATGCACGGTAAAAATGATGTCTTGCATCATGTAAAGTAAAATTTCAAACTGCTCGAATGTCAAAAGTTCAACCATTCCATGATGGGGAATGAATTAAAAATTACAGCTGAAATAATTATGAATATTTTCCATGTGGAGAAGATTTCCCGATAACCTCCCGTGCTAATCCAAGCTAAACCCAGTCATCGACGTTTTGTACTGACGTGGTGAACCGGTTGATTGATGCAACGCCGATAAAGTTGATGAGAGTACTCGAACCAGCCATCAGTGACCGACAACGTGGCACCAAGCGTTGACGACACAACAACAACAAAAAACGTAAACAAACTCGGGAGGTATCGATTTTCCCTAAACTGTGCTGTCACATTTTTCCGAGACTTGGCTGACCTTCAACGGGCCGCGTCGTGGACACATGTTGATGATGGTGTTTGGTCATGGTCATGCTCCCTGGCACGAACTCACGCTAGTTTGCGTTTTGAAACAAATTATAGCGAGGAGTAGAGAATCTGGTTTAAAGTTGAATACTGTAAGACCCTGATAGTTTGACCATTTTTAGATTGTATCTGGCAGGTTTGACATCATCCAATTCGACAGTGAGGAACTGTCACATTTTTCCAGAATTTCACAAATATTTTTGAAAAATGATTCTAGAAGATCTGTCAAACCATCGCAATTCAACCGTACCTCATAAACGAGTCCACGGTAGCACTGACCTACGATTTTCCTAAACTTATACTGCCCACACCCACATATATTAGCTAAGCACTCATAGCAGCTCATGCTTTTTTCAGAGCGAAACGATCAAACTTGAGATTTGAACCTGAGCAATCTTCGCGCATCGTTTGACGTGCCGTTTGAGAATTCTCCAGACATCTGTTTGGCTTACTAATTCGAAGAAACAAACACAATTTAATTCCGTTCTGGAAGACGCTCTCGAGAGTCTCGACTAAACAGAGCGTTCGTATGGTTTCAATTTCTGCTGCCGCTGAACCAAAATAAACATCACTAAATACGTGTGCGCATTGGCGACGGCGCGCGAATGACTTTGAGCATACCTAGAGCAACTGGTTCGGGAAGAAAGCGCCAAGGTTCAATTTCTCCAGTTTTTCGATAATATTGTCTGACGCCATGTGGTTTGTGTCGGCTGTAGAGCTTGGCGCTGTGGAAAAATTCCGGACGGATGCAAAATATTTCCAAAATTTAGCATGTTTATGCATTTTCATGGACATTCGTTTGCGGGGAAAGTTAATTGAATCTGTTATCATGTGGCACTAATTTTCAGGAAGGAATCATCCAGCACTCAAATTTATAGCAGTAGTAAAATCACACTTCATTGCAGCCAAATAACAGCATAATTGAATGCACTGAATGCTAATACAATTTGGTAACAATGACGCAACAAAATGAGAGGTAATTTCATCTGGCCAGCGACGCCTTCTGGAAACTGTTCAGTGACTAACTCTTTTATCACATCATAAAAAAAACTTAGTTAAAATCAAATAACAATCCATACTTTTAACATTGGAATGAAATTTTACATAGGGGTCATTCCATCTCAACTGTGCACGAAAAAGTGCAAATTTGAAAATTACCCTCTCCGATCCTGCTCAAATTTGGCAGGGCTGTTGATACTATCGAAACATGCAAGATCAAAATTTTGATTAATTTATTTTTTCTACCTGCATTGCGCAATTGAAAACTTTAAACGGCCGTATCTCAAAACACCCCATCTTATTTTTTTGATTTGACCTCACCATCGTATTCCCCGTCCAATTTTACATAAGAATCACTTATCGACAGAAATGAATATGTTTCGTTCCAGAGATATCGAATTTTAAAGTTTTGATTTTTTGAGATTACCTACATCAGCTTCATTCGCCGCATCTGCTGGAAGCACACAGGCGGGCTGATCAATAACTGCTACCTGATCATTTATTGAAATAATAATTCATCATAAATAATCTATATCACTTTGAGCAAAAATTAACTGTATAACTGTAGGAAACAGGAGTTTAATCGCAAATGTTTATCTGCTCAAAAAAAATTAAGTGAATTTCTGTGCTAACTCACAGGACAGAGCAATAACGACACACAGTAAAGGGCAGAATTGGATTACGACGGAGCGTGCAGGAAAATGCAATTGATCTTGTAAGTAACACTGAACAATAAGTGCACGATACATTATTGAGTAAAAAAATATGAAATAAAATTAATAAAATTTGTTGATACGTTGTATTCTAGTGAAGGACGATCACAAGGAGTAGGAAAAGGATTTCTGGAAAGTATAAAAATGAAAAATGTTAGAAAATTACATAGTTTGATCTGCTGCGAAGCGGCTAATTCCGCAAATAAAGTTGCGATGACTTCGACACCGTCAGAACAACAATGTTTTTTTTTCTGCTATCATTCTTGGATTCTTGGAACACAATACGGCTGCTGTCCACACGTATAAATATTTTGTTAATTAAATGTACCGTGACCAAAATCATCTTTTAATCAAATGGAGCTGGCTCACAATATAAAAATCGATTTAATATGATCAAACTTTTAATCCATAAATCAGATTTTGGGTTTTTTGCTAAATCGTCAGTTGTGTGCTATCTTGTGACAACGACCATTTAGTACTATTCGAGAAAATCGATTTAAAAGTTTGACGATAAATATTTTCAAAATTATGAATGATAGAGTCAAACTTTTTGTAGCAATCGGTTCGTATACTATCGCTAAACAATCGCTCCAAGTTTGGTTAAACCAGTTAAAAGATACAATACATTATGTAAACAAAAATCTGAAAAGCACGTGTCACAAGTGTGTTTTGAAAGTAAAATTGTACTACGTGTCACAAGTGTGCACAGTATTCCCATACAAACTAAAATAAGCTTAAATCAATAGTTTAACCGACTTAATCAGTATATTTTCAAAAACAAAAGATTGCATTGCCTTCAGAAAATGTGTATCAACATAAATTTGTGAAAAACAAGAGAAATTTTCCACATTTTCCAACAACATGTATGACGTGTCACAAGTGTGCACGATCATTTTGATGATAAATTGGTCTATGTCACAAGTGTGCATTACGATATCCGGGAAACGGAAGCGAGTTCCCAAAATCGGGTTAAACAAGATGCTGTTAGTGTTTGTTAAGTATAGCAAAACGTCTTCATTAACTCAGTTTCGACCAAAATGGCCTATGTCACAAGATAGCACACAGCTGACGAAATAGCACTATTTTGCTACCGCCCATGACAAAGGCCCTAGTCATGGCCTCGGGAGTACTCTAAAACGGTTAGCAACACGTAAAAAACGGTGCATTCAAAATAACCCAATAAATATTCCTTACACAAAAAAGATTGATCAAGGTATTAGCTATTTGAAAAAATATTTGCGTAAAATTATAAAAATAAAATTAATCATCTCTCAGAACACTAGGTAGCAGTTTTTAATCAGCCGGCCTGTGTGCTTCTAGCAGATGCGGCGAATGAAGCTGATGTAGGTAATCTCAACTACTCAAAACTTTAAAATTCGATATCTCTGGAACGAAACATATTCATTTCTGTCGATAAGTGATTCTTATGTAAAATTGGACGGGGAATACGATGGTGAGGTCAAATAAAAAAAATAAGATGGGGTGTTTTGAGATACGGCCGTTTAAAGTTTTCAATTGCGCAATACAGGTAGAAAAAATAAATTAATCAAAATTTTGATCACGGAAATGGATTCTACGTCCAATTTCCTTCAAAATTGAGTCTAAGACCGACCCTCTAAGATTTGTGGTTCCTGAGTTATCGTCGTTTGAAGATAGGGGTTTCGCTCAAAAATCGCCAAAAAGTCGATGTTTTGGGGAGGTACAAAAATGGAGGGGGTGGTCCGATTTGGATGAAATTCGGAATTCTTGCATGTTTTGATAGTATCAACAGCCCTGCCAAATTTGAGCAGGATCGGAGAGGGTAATTTTCAAATGCTGTTCCGCTTCAGATGGAATGACCCATAGGTAAACTTTGAAACGTATTTGCAACGGCCTTGTTCCTTAAAAACAACGTTGTTTATTTCCATTGGAATGAAATTTTCAAGCTTTGAAAAACATTCCCAGATTTTTTTTAGATAAAATTTAACAAATTCAAATTCAATTATTTTATGCTTCTTTATGAATGAGTAATCCACAGTATTTTTTAATCCATTTTATTATACTCGATATAACTTATTCCTTGACAATGTGTCCTTCACCCTGTGATCGATTTTTTTATATCAGTTCGAAAATATCCCATTTCTAATTTAAAAATTAACATTGTAATATGTTTTTAAAACAGTTTACATTCAATTCGATCAGTTTTTTCATGGATTTACTAATTAGGGTTGATTTTTTATCTCTGAAAAAAATATACTTTGTCGTCACATTAAAAAAAGAAAAATTATGGGGAGCGGCCGTGGCTGAATGGTTACGGTGTTCGCTTTGTAAGCGAATGGTTCTGGGTTCGATTCCCATCTGCTCCCAACGAGAAAGTTTAAGAACACATAAATTTGAAAATGATGAATATGAACGAAAAATCAAAGTCGCTCGAGGCGGGGTTCGATCCTCCGTCCTTTGGATTGGTAAGCAAAAATGCTAACCACTAGGCCATGACGACTTGGTGAGCGTGGACTGGAATTAGGAATACTGTTACAGAGAGCGAGTTGTGGCGCTATAACCACGGCAAATAGTGTCCAGGGCATTCGTGGAAATACAATGTCCCATCCCAGAGGGTCCCGGAGTACCAAACCTTCTTAGCATGGTGCTCCCAACGAATACAACCAAATCTCGGAGCGTATGGTGGTGTGTCCCCACGCTTCTTCCTCCCCTGTCGATTCAGAATTGTGTTGTTGTTCGAACACTCAGTGCTCAAACTCAACCCAATTACGAGTCATCTCTGCGATACGGCTTTACGCAGTAGGCCTGGCCGCTTTAACGCTTGTGATGTTTCAGTACATTCCGATGCAATGGCGCACTACAAATGTTAATAAATGACAAGAAGAGTGCTAGGCGTCATCTAACCTAAGGCACTCTCCAGGATCCCTTCGAAAGATTGGCTGCGCTAGGGTCTGATTAGATTAGATTAGATTAGACATTAAAAAAAGAAAAATTATAAAAAAGATATTTTAAGCCTCAATTTCATCCCTTTCACTTCTTTTAAAATATTTTATTCAGATTCAAACATCAGAGATATTTGTAAAATTGTTTTTGTATGCTTGATACATGCAGGATTGAATCAACTTTCCTGAATTCAATTTTGTTAATTTTATTTTACGATTGAATGAATTTGAAAAGTATTTGAAAATATACTTCATAACTTCCAGCACTTTTTTCGAACCATTATTATTAAATATAATAAAAAAAAAACGTTACTTAGTCCACCTTTAGGTGGTTGGTGCCTTCCCCTCATTTATAGAGTGATTCAAACCACACTAAAGTGTCCAGATGGTTCATGGATCTCCCCTAACGTGATCGCAGCATTTAAGAAATCCAAATAAAATTAAGTGAAGAGTAAAAAAACAGACTACCTACAGATTTTTTTGTCAAGATTATACAGACACCGCCTTTGAGGAAAATGGCAGCCCTCTATACGGCTTTTTCGTGGCCATCAGACCCGACCATTTGAGGTTATGGAAATTAAAACCTTTTTTTAAACTGCTTGCAATTTTAAATAGGTAAATCAGATCTTGAAATTTCTTAATCTACATGAATGGTCGTTTCAGAACCTTTCTAAAAATATATGATATGGCAGGTTTCCATGCAAAAAACACCCTTTTTTGCAAATTGTGAAATTTATATGCAGCAGTTTTTTAAGCATAACTTTTGATGTGCTTTACTAAATCTTATAAATTTCAATAGGGACTTATGGGACCCCAAGACGAATCGAATGAGGCCAATACGGTCAAAATCGGCTCAGTCGGTGACGAGATATTCCAATGACATTGATTTGGTACACATGTCTACAAACAGCCAAACACACAGACATTTGCTCAGCTGGTGATTATGAATTGATATTTATAAATCCAGAGTTTTTTTTGAAAAGGACCAATAAACCATTGTCTTTCATATGTTTATAGGACCTAATCAAAAAAAAACTCTAGAAATGAAGGTAGGACTAGCAGGTCTAATTAAAAAGTTCATTTTTCGAGTGATTTTATAGCCTTTCCTCTGTAAGGTGAGGAAGCCTAATGTATGGCATGGTGGGGTTTCTTCCAAAATCCACCCTTTTAACAATCTTCCGGACTTTTGTTAAAATCATAACTATTGAAGTACTTAACTAAACTTTATAATTTTCAATAGCGACTTATGGGACGAAAAGACGGATCGAATGAGACCATAACAGACAAAATCGGTTGAGCCAGTGCCGAGTTAATCCAGTGCAAATTGTTTTGATCAACATCCCACCACACACACACACAGACATTTGCTCAGAATTTGATTCTGAGTCGATATTTATACTAAAAGGTGGGTCTACACTGAAATAAATTAAAGTTACCGAATTCCTAAATTCTAGGAATTTTGGCTCCTTTCCTTATTTAGAAATTGGGTTTTTTGGATTACTTAATAAGAAAAGGAGGCAAAATTCCTAGAATTTAGGAATTTGGTACTTTTTTTTTATTTCAGCGAAGGTTTTCATTAAGAATTTAATTTTTAGAGTGATTTTATAGCCTTTCCTCATTGAGCAAAAAATAGCATCTTAACCAGGGGCATTCATATTTGGATTTGTTTAATATTTTAGACACAGCATTTCTGATTCACTCCTCCATTTGGTATTTAATATGATTCCGTGATTCATAATCAAATGTAATCAAATACAACCATGTATTTCGCAATCCGGTTACTCAACAGGTTAGAGCTTCAAATTTACACAGATTGTGGCTGTTGAAGTGGCCTCTATAACGTTCATACGATGAGTCAACCTGCGCCTGGCGGCAGAGATTATGTACGTCAGAGGTCCACTTATGTTCTTTTTGTATTATAATTTGGAATGTGATAATAAAAACGCGCAGCAACACGTTGAAACTTGAACTTGGCTGAAGCCAAAGTGAGCTGGGGTCAATGACAGACTTCAATTCAAATTCAAGTCAATCCATATCAAACTACATCTGTTTCTTAGTTTCTTTTTATGGTAAATCATCATTAAAGACATGACATGATACATCTGCTTCGTTTTCTACCTGGTACATCTTTGCCTTTTGCCCCTTTTGGCTTCCTCTCCGAGGAATGCCTTATAAAATCACTTGAAAATTGGCCAAAAATGTCACTGCGATTTCTCGGAAATGGCTGAACGGATTTGGACACTTCCGATAAGTCGCTATTGAAAATCTTCCCCGTAGCCTGTCAAAAGATTTTATCTTTCGCATCAGTTATAAGCGTCGAATATTTTGATTTTGAGACATCTTAAAATTGTAAGTACGATTGCTTTCTAGTTTCTGATTTTGATAGCTGTACCTTAGATTTTCATCATGATAGAATCGTTTAGAACGATAATGCTTCGCCTTCGCGTCCCAACCCACGAATGGAGCGTAATGAATTCACAATACAGTGTTAATTTCGTTCGCCCACTTGCCATTCGCAGGGGGTTTTCCTGCGAAGAAGCAGCCCCTGCTGACAGGGGTCGATCAGGTAAAAAATCCGCTCACATCTGCACGACTGACGTAATTGACGGACTGGTTCAGAAGCGAAATCCAAGAACGAACCAAATAAAAGCCCATAAAGATACCTCATTTTCGAGGCCATTCCAGTTCGCGAGGGTGTGTTATCATTCAAAAGAGAGAGAGAAAGAAAGAAAAACCATTCTTTCAGTTCATTCAGAAGCCCACACGAAACTCACTTAGGATTGGTATTCCCTTCAGGTGGTGGTGGCAGCTGCTGATGGATTTTTCTGTCCTTGACGATGCAGCAAGAATCCGCTTTCTAACACGGCTAGAACTAGAACCTATGGCACAACGCACGCACTAGGAAAAGGGTCAGGAACGGAACAACCCACGAAGTTTCACGCAATTTTTCACTGTAATCCCGAAGATCCGGACCGACGGGCGCTTGTTGATTATCTGGCCAATCTGCTTCTGCTTGCGCTGACAGTGTTTGTGAATGACTTCATCTGCTTGTATTTTTAGCTCAGCACGTCGTCACTGTCCGCTGCTGGCGTGCTTCCATCCAACACACAAGTTTTATTTATTCTCTTTTGCAAAAGAACGTTTTTTTTTTCGTATTTGCGAAACACCACTGACTTCTGTCCGAATCTACGTCTCGCTTCCCGTGTCCTCCAGTGCAAACTGAGGCCTGAAAGCTAGTTTGGCTGTCACAAGTTTGAAAGAACGATATCTGACAGATGTGCGCGGTAATTTTGACGTTTTCGCAGGGGTGCGAGTCTACTGCGCTGAAATGTTTCAATCTGGCTTGAAATAAGACGCGAAAGTGATGCTACGCTTGAAATGGTAGTTTATGCAACAAGGTGCAAAAAGTAGATTTTTCAGCACGAGTCGTACATTTGTCCAACGAGGTTAACCGTGTTGAATAATTATGACGAGTGCTGAAAATATTAAGTTTGGATTCAAATACAGTTTCATATAAACCTATCTTTCCCCGCTTGAATGCTATTTGCCGACTTGCCGTCAAGATAAGTGGAAAATTTCAAAAAAGTATCGAAAAGTATTACTTTACTATGCTGAAAAGTTCTTTTCAGTAATGTTATTACAACATTTCGACGATGTCGTGCTATCTTGTCGCACGTCGCTTTTTGACGTTCCGAGTAAAAACGCGTTTCAGTGTTTGACCTTGAATAAACAAAAACGAGAGCACGCAATGCAATAACAAACAGGTTTTGTATGGTTGACCATTCTGTGAATTGCCCCGAAGTTTGGTTGAATTTGGTTGCCGCGGTCTCGAAATATAATTGAAAATGTTTACGGTAGTCGAGTTGTACCTGTGTCAAACGCGTTCTAACCTAAAATCCCTTTGGCCAGTTGTCGCACTTACATCAATTTTTAGGGTGTGTCAAGACAGCACGACAAGATTGAAACTTCTTTCATATGAACAGTGACAGCAATGCACGGTTTTTTCGGTTTTTATTGAATATCTCAGGATTGAAATAGATTTTTGGGGATCTGTGAAGGTGTAAAGGTGAGGCGTTCTTAACTCAATTTGGCCCAAAATGCACGTGCGACAAGTTAGCACAAAGCGACGATTTGGTTATTGATGATTGAATGTCGATCAAATGTTTGACGCGATTAAATCTAGTGCTGAGACAAAATTAGCCAAAGAAACATTTCTTTCCATCATTCATCAACCGTTGAAAATGAGGAAGCGATTTGATGAAATTGCTTAATTTGAATTTTTACATTTTTTCCTGATTTTTTTTTTGCAAATCTAATTAACCGGGAATTTCAACTTTATATTCTCATCTATAAAAATTCTGAAATTGCAACAGTAAAATTCGATGAACTGTTGTGCATTTAATAACAAAAGCATTTATACACCAATTTTAAATATGAGACTTTAAGTAAGTAAACCGGGGTGACTTTGATAGGATTTCAATTAGTTTTTAGAATATTTTCCAACAGGTAAGGTTTTTCTCAAGATTATTATTTTTTAAACATGTACTGGGGTAGACCACACAAAGTCCATGCACTATTTCGGAAAAAAAGTTTTTTCAATAATGTTTAGAAAAATAGTAACGTTAAAAATTCTTAGTTTTAATTCCGGGGTGACTTTGATAGTCATAGTTTTTCTTGTTAAAATCATATTTAAGATATTCAAATTTATTTATACGCTAAATGTACCATCACTAAAGTAGCTGATATAGTTTTTAAGAAAAAAAATCAATGTTTATATTTAGTTAACTAAGTGTATAAGCTTTTTAGCAAAATACATATTAATTTTAGGTAAAATTGTTAAAATGTCGGAATTTTGCCTGAAATTTGTTAAAACTAGTTTTGTTTGTAAAATTATCGATTTATATTGCATTTTATACTGAATTCGAAGCACGAATCACAAGTTTTCACATCTATCTATATTAGTGTGGTTCAGGGCCCCTTGGAAATGCAAAAATGTCAGCTAGACCGTTGCATTGTTGATAAAATCATTGTTCTATGTCTCCTGAAGCTCCCCTGAAATTTTCAGCATATTTGGTTCAGGTTTCGTCACAGCTCTTTAGCATTTAAGTTTACATGGTATTTGCATGGGAAATCTTCAAGTTTTTAATTTTCTTAATGCAAAAAATCTTCTACCGAATCAAAAATTCTGAAACTTCTGATATATATCAAAAATAATATAGGGAACAATTTTGTAGAACACTTCAACTTAATCTGAGCAGAACTGACTTAGTTATAAGTGGATTAAGTGAAGGTGTCGATGTTGTGTTTTGCAAAGGGCCTCTTTCGCCAAATTTTCACCTGATGGCTCACTTTGATCGATGGCAAATCGTTTGACAACTTGTTTGTTGTTGATGTCAGAAGAAAAAAAAAATGGAACGGGGGTTTCAACTTCAGTGGAACAAATTAATCCGTTTTCTTCGTCTTTTCAGGTTAAATTTGAAGATAAGCTTTTGGCCAGCGAAGATCATGACTTGGACCCGATCTCTAGAACAAGACGGATTCAAGGATTTTTTTCAGCAACTTATTCAGGGCTTCTATTTAGTGTGGGAGTTGATGTGTTCCGTGGTGGTTTATTGAGGTGCTGACCGACGTTCGCGCTCCGGCGATGTACATGGGGCCAGCTCTACTCTGCCGTTTCCCCCTTACTGGAAGGGGGAAAGCTGGGGGAGGTCTATTGGTTGATTGGTGGCTTGTAGTTGCACCTGCAATCTTCGTCACCGGTGCAGCGTTTCTTCCACATGTGGGATGCAATCTTTAGTGCCGAATATTCTAAGGGAAAGCCGACAGACGTTACATCTTTTTCTAAACCGGGCATGCCGAGAAGGGGGGCCTCATTAGCGATGGAGCCAGCAGACTGAGGGTTGTCATCCTTAATGGCTATGGCGCGGAGGATGCCGCACAGGACTTACACTGACTACGCTGACCAAACCGGATGCACGCACACTAACTTAATCATCTGGTTCCGCACTTCCATGTGTAACGAGCGTGAACTGTCCACTCGGACCCCTGGATAGTAAAGATTGACTAGATTTAGGATAGATTTGTGGGTAATCGTGTGCGGGGTCCGGTGGTGTAATGATAAGCCTCTTGGCCTGGATTAAGTCCTAGTCGACCCAGATGGTATTTTTCGAGACGAGATTTGTCTGATCACGCCTTCCGTCGGATGGGAAAGTAAATGTCGGTCCTGGCCAAACCCAGAATTTAGGTCGTAAGCTCAGCCCAGGTGAGGAGTCCTTGTGAAACAAATCTGCCTGGATAGCGTCGTATTTGGCAGTTGGACTCGCAATCCAAAGGTCGTCAGTTCGACGTTTGGATTGCCTCACCGCCGCGATGTTTGCCCTTATAAGTGGTAATGATGGTCTCTTATAAGTGGTCAGCGTAGTCAGTGTAAGTCCTGTGCGGCATCCTCCGCGCCATAGCCATTAAGGATGACAACCCTCAGTCTGCTGGCCTCCATCGCTAATTGGCCCCCCTTCTCGGCATGCCCGGTTTAGAAAAGGATGTAACGTCTGTCGGCTTTCCCTTAGAATATTCGGCACTAAAGAATGCATCCCACATGTGGAAGAAACGCTGCACCGGTGACGAAGATTGCAGGTGCAACTACAAGCCACCAATCAACCAATAGACCTCCCCCAGCTTTCCCCCTCCCAGTAAGGGGGAAACGGCAGAGTAGAGCTGGCCCCATGTACATCGCCGGAGCGCGAACGTCGGTCAGCACCTCAATAAACCACCACGGAACACATCAACTCCCACACTAAATAGAAGCCCTGAATAAGTTGCTGAAAAAAATCCTTGAATCCGTCTTGTTCTAGAGATCGGGTCCAAGTCATGATCTTCGCTGGCCAAAAGCTTATCTTCAAATTTAACCTGAAAAGACGAAGAAAACGGATTAATTTGTTCCACTGAAGTTGAAACCGCCGTTCCATTTTTTTTCTTCTGACATCAACAACAAACAAATTGTCAAACGATTTGCCATCGATCAAAGTGAGCCATCAGGTGAAAATTTGGCGAAAGAGGCCCTTTGCAAAACACAACATCGACACCTTCACTTAATCCACTTATAACTAAGTCAGTTCTGCTCAGATTAAGTTGAAGTGTTCAACAAAATTGTTCCCTATATTATTTTTGATATATATCTGAAGTTTCAGAATTTTTGGTTCGGTAGAAGATTTTTCGCATTAAGAAAATTAAAAACTTGAAGATTTCCCATGCAAATACCATGCAAACTTAAATGCTAAAGAGCTGTGACGAAACCTGAACCAAATTTGCTGAAAATTTCAGGGGAGCTTCAGGAGACATAGAACAATGATTTTATCAACAATGCAACGGTCTAGCTGACATTTTTGCTTTTCCAAGGGACCCTGAACCACACTAATCTATATATATAAAAAATTTCGACGGTTTTGTTCGAACGCGAATCAATTCAACACGGAACGTCGGATCGAGGTGCTCTTTGTTGTGTTGGGTTCGTATAAGCCCAAAGAAGGTTCTTACGCTAACTAATTGACACTTTGGCAACTCTGGAACCGATTCCGGAGCATCGGCAAATTGTATGGGGAAAGTTACGTAAAATCATATTTTGATCCCAGGAGGCTGAATAAGCAAAAGGGCTAAAACGTCAACAAACGAAAAAAGGCAGAACGAAGTTTGCCGGGTAAGGCTTGTTTTACATGAAATTTGTTCAACTGAAATTGCCTATAAATCTGGAGTTTTTTTTAATTGTGTTTCAAAAACGCATATTATTTATTATTTACAAACTTTTTTAACCTTCTTCTAGAGGAAAATTGTCCAAAGAATCCGAAAATGCATTCCGTTTTCCGATGAAATATCATGTTCATTGAGAAAATCAAGACACTTTGAGAAGTTTAAAATAATGACTTTCATCAACATTTTCTTAACTATATTTAACTAACTTTTTAAACTTGTCAATTTTTTTTTTTGTTCTTCTTGAGGTACTTTGAACACTTCTCTACCACGGTCAGTATGTTTCTAACCCAAGCAACACACTTTGTCAGATAAACGTATTTCCTAACTGGTTGTATAACCAATCCGTCTGGTTGTCACAACTTGTTCTACAACTCCTGTGAACTGGAAAAAGCGCACTTTTTTCTGTTGTATAACTTGCCAGAACAAGATGCAAGTTATCAGAGTAAGTTGTACAATTGTATTTGACAACACTGTGCTAGCTAACAAGAGATTCAACGAAAAAAAGGAGGCGTGGTTTACGGCTGTGCTGTCAAATCAAAGCGCACACTGAAAAGGAAAATTAGTTTGAAAACAGCTGTCTAACCGTTGACTAACATACATGTAAACAAACATTTCTTATTAGAATTTCAATCAACGACGAAGCTAATAAAAAGTACGCTTGTTTCTGCCTGATTTATTTAAAATAATTCGAAATTGAATGTAAAAAAAGAAAAACAATCGTGGCGCGCAGTCTACGTGAAGTGTGAAAATTCCTTGCACGGCGAACTTTTAGATTTTCCTTTTTTGATGAACTTCCTCTTTCTCAAGATTCGATCCGATGACTTCGACGACTTGTTGTTCTCCACGGCAGGTCCAGGCGCGCTTCCACATCTCTCCACGGGGCTTCATAGTAAACAAGCTGGCCCAAGCGTCAATAAGAAGGCTGCTGTCTGTTTTGTTAGCTAAAGAACTTAACTCCAACGAAGGCTGTTGAAGTTATATAAGTTTGTTTCAAGTCAGTTGATATAACTCCACTATATAACTTTGTTATAACAAACCGTTTCAACTGTCATTTCGATTACCGTACCACGGAGTAATATTGAAAATCGGTATGATTTTGATTTATTGTTTTCTCTATCATAAACTCTATAAGCTGATAATTTTTGTAGCTTTTACCAGCGATATGTTTACAAATTAATCGGTCAACAATCAAAACTACTGTAATCTTCAATAAATAATCATTATTGAAACTCTGAATTCCTCATGTACAAATTTACACCACCTAACAACACGCAATGTCAAGTTGAATATGTATGTTGAGTATCCGTTATAAAATCTATTCTCCGAGAACATTTGTGTAACAAAGCGAGAAAACCTACGGTTATTTATAGAATGGTTGGCCACGCCCATTTTTCAGAAGATGCCGTCACATGACAATGTTAGATAAGCAGTGTGGCAAACAGTGCAATATTATTCTTATTCAACAAACTGTTTTCGAGGAAAACATTGCAGATGAGGGAACAGCATCTTGGCATATCAGCATTTTGACGTTTAATTACAGCTCATAAAAAGCGTTTTCGACTGAAATCAAGTAATAAATACCTCAAACGGAAGTGAGCAAGCAAGTTTCTATCGAAGTTGTTCCAAAATAAGTTGTTTAAACAGTGTAAATCAGCAAATTGGATGGAGTTAGGAGCGAGTGCATATTCCCTATGTTGTGTGTAAAAGTTGGAAAAGAGTGAAGTTGACTGTGTTTTAACACTTGTATGGCACACATATCATGAGTTACATAGGTCAGTTATACAAGTAGTGAAGCAAACGGTTATTTAACTAACGTTGACATTTTTTCACGTATGTTGATCCAAAACAGCTGTCTAACTGTTATTCAACAGTCGACAAGTTATGAGTGCTACTTGGGAAACCATTCCTTACGTATTTTAATTGTACTCTTCATTTTGCGGAAAAATCGCAAACCTATCAAAGTCACCCCGGCTATCAAAGTCACCCCGTTTTACGGTAGTACTAATTGAACTCACTTAAACTTCTAGCGATCGCAAGATAGTTTATTTGTAAAATAATTAGAAAAAGCTTGTTAGAAGCACTGTCATGATTTAAAACTCCATTCAAATTCGTAAATATATAATCTTGGTTTAAGGTTTTTTGTATGGTTTTATATTCTGAAAATAGTTTAATAAATAAGTTCGCGAACATTAAATGTCTCAAAATCATGATTGTTAAGAGTTGTAGAAACATCGCTTCGGTAAAAATATTGTTTGTGGGGGAAGAAAAAAACTCAACAGCACTCAAAGAATACCGTCATCTGGGGCGAAACGGGTCTCATGGTGCGAATTGAGATATCGGAAGTAGCTTTGTGCCAAAGGGAGTTAAACATGTGATATTAAAAGTAAAACCATTTCACGTTTTGTTACTTGTTTTATTTTTTTATTTTCTTCTGTAATAGTAGTATGTACACCTCGTTCGATTTATTCTAACTTTCTACTGTAATTCCTTTTTAGGAAAGACTTCTTCCAATAGATATTCCGTAACAAACTACCAATTGAATTGTTGCTCATAACGTTTTGCGTTGGCGTTGCTAAGCGTAACTATTCTCTACTTAAGAGGGGTTCTTCTAACACCATATAACAGCGAAGAAAAATGAGAAAACAAAACGGATTCAATTACATAACATCTATTGCGTAAATCAGTCCTATTCGACCCTAACACGAACTTAGGGAGCGGGTTTCAAATTGTTTAACTTGTTTCCTTCGTGTTACACTTTACCAATAAAGATTCAGATAGATAGAGAGTAAGGAATGTGTGTGTGTGTTTTTAAAAATTACAAAAGGTGACACTAGATTCGCTTTTTAGGTTTAGTTATTACAATAAATAAGTTTGGCTTTTTCCTAGGTTTCGTAGGTGAAATCCTACTGCTCGGTTCCGTTACGATCACTCAACGATCTCTCGAACTAATATACTAATATTTACACAACGTGGTTGGGGGCGGGACCAAAAATAACGAAACGAAACGACTATATCTATAAAACAAGTTCACTGTTTTAAAGCTCCGTGGAGTACTCCTCCGAGTTGATGGAGAACTTTCGCCAGCAGATGTGGTCCGCCTGGCCGTTGCTGATGAAAATGTCCCGGTTGTAGCCCTCGTCCGGGTACGGATTCTTGTTGGTTTGAGCATTGTTCTGTGGTTTTGGCTGTGCTGGCTTGGCCTGGCTCGACAGCAGATACGTCGGCACGGGCGGCGCCAGCTGGTTGACTTTGTCCACCTTGGCGAGGGGATTCCGCACGATGGCACCACCCCGGTAGCCGTGGTCATCGGCCATGATTTCGATGCGCGACGTGAAGCTGTTGTCCGAGGTCTTCCTCGAGTTGATCAGCCCAGCTTGGCTTCGTTCGCTCGGCGTCCGCTTGTCGGTTTGGGAGGATTTTCGCGAGCTTGCTGACGCGTGCGGGGACTTTTCCTGACTGATCGAGTCTACGCTGTACGCGGTGTTCTTCTGCTTGTACTGCGGGTACTTGTCAACGCTGATGTCCTCTTCAATGGCCGAATCTCCAAATACCGAGCCGCTGTAGTTGGGCGAGTTGCTGCCCGCGGTCGAGAGATTCCGGTTGGACGATCCGTACTTGTTGGAGTGCGAGTACTGGCCCTTCTTGATCGAGTTGGTGTAGTCTTTGGTTCCACGCCGTCGCAGCGTAAAGTCCCGTTCACCGGTGTCCTCGCACACGGACTTCCACTGTTTCCAGGCGTGACGCACCAGAGGATCCGCCGGTCCCCAATCTTTCGATGGTTTCGTAGCGCCATGAATCATGCTGAAGATGTTGTAATCGACCTGTTTGCTAATCTCCACGCAAGCCAACAACATGATCACCACCAAACTAAACACCACCGACATCCACTTGGGGAAGAAGTCAATCAGCAGGTCGTTGTCAAAGTAGGTAATCGTCCACCAGGACAAGATCGCGATCAACAGCACCGGAATGATCCCCCAGATGAACAGCCACGCCTTCAACACCGGCCGCCCCAGCGAAAACTCCAGATCCGTGTACAAATTCTTCGACCCGTACACCCAAATGATCATGATGATCTCGAAGATCATCGCACACACGATCAGCGACCCAACGATCCGCGTGTCCAGCAGTCGGGGAAAGATGTAGTTGGGGCACAATAGTCCGGCTATTGCGACAACTAGTCCAGCCAGGCAAACGGTGTAGTTCGGGTGCTTCTGGATCATACGCGTCGAGGTGTAGATGTAGATCGTCACGGACACCAGCGAGCAGACGAAGAGCAGCGCAAACGACAGACCCGGGATGATGCGCTGCAGCAGCGGGTCCGACTCGTTCACCGTCACGGCTCGGTCGTACACTGCCGTCAGGGTGGCCAACTCCGGGTACAGCAGGTCCGGACTGGCGGGGGCGGTGTTGTGGAACTGGAACACGTAGAAGACGACCGCGATCGTCGTGATGAGGATGTTGAAAAAGATGTACACGAAAGATGTCCTGTGGGGAAGGGGAAGGAAAGATTGTTTTAGTTTATTGTTGCAAATGTTATGCGCCGCTAGTCTGCACAGGACCTGACGTCGAAGAAATCCTTCTCATGAAAATAGGGGATGGGTTAGAAAAAGTGGAAGCAGTTCTTGAACGAGCATCAAATTGGAAGAGCAGGTTTTAGCAAGTGTTTGTGTACTGAGGTAAGATTGACTAACAAAACTCTAGGTTTCCGCTTTCTACAGTGGCCCTGGTCCTACTGGGTCCTGCGAGCAAAAACACAAGAGTTGGCCCATGGCGGACACCCAATGGCTGTTTAATTGAAAAGTCTGATGCGAGAAAGATGTTGGTGGCCAGGAATGTTCGAAAAAGGCAAGAGTATAAGTTTAGATTTTAGAAGCCCTTACACGAAGCTTAACAATATTTCCAACCTGGTCAACATCGACTCATCGTCAACCTGTTACAAGGAGACAAGGAATGTCCTGGAAGAGAATTTCGACAAAAAAGGTGTGTTCAACTGCCTGCGTCAAAGTACGAAAGAATACAAGCAGTAGCAGCAGAGGAATCGAACCGATGTTCTCAACGCCGAAGCAATATAGTTCAGCAGTCAACGCATACATTGCATTGACTGCTCACTAGGGTGGTCCAAATCCGGACTTTTTTGGGGCTACCCCCTGAAATCAAAGATTGATCCATCACTAGGCTTAATTCCAAATTTGAGCTTATTCTGACCACGGGAACCCCTCCCTCCAATCGCTTAAAGTTTGTATGGGAAAAATCGTCAAAATGTAGCAACTGTTTTACTTTTTTACCTGTGGAAGGCGCCATAATTATCCGATTCTTACCATTTCTCAAATGTAGAATCTTCATTAAATTTAGAACAACTTTCCCGAAGACACCATATTTTTAGGATTTTTTCCCGCAAAGTTATTAGCGCCCAAAACTGACCCTTTTTGCGCGGCCAGCTGTAAGGGGCTACCTAACAACGATGTTTATTTCCAATTCGTACTCGCACGTGCTCTCTCTCAGGTTCAAACTCTCTCACGAGCTTGCTTGCCTGCCTGCCTGCCTGTTTACCAACAAGCGCGCGCTGTTTCTCTGCTTGGACTTTTGTCGTCGTCGTCGTTTTCGTTTGCTATCCGCTGCGCTGCGTTCTTGACATGTTTATTATAATGTTGAACTAAAATACCAGGTTTGTTTTGAGATATAAAATTAAATGTAATATGTGATCAACAAAAGATATTATAATATAAGAGCTTTGATGAATTAGTTCATCCATGAATCGTCTTCTGTTCTGATCCAAACCTAATTGCAAACGTTTTGGATTTTAATTTATCTGCTTTTGTTACAAGAAATACCATGCAGTTTTTTTAGATAAAAAAGGAAGGAATTTTCTTTAGATTTTTTTTTAAACTGAATCCAAATGAGTATCTTAAAGAAAGGCCGCAACTGTAAGATCTGAAGGTAGTTAACGATTGTGCAGAAAGAGATGTTTCCTGAATCGAAAAATTTACAGGTAAACTGACAAAAAATGATAAACAGTTGCAATATTTGTTGCAGGTGGTCTAGGAACACAGAAAGAAATTTCCAGAAAGAATAAAAAAATAATTTTAGAGAGTATGAATGAAAATTTGCAGCAATAATTGTAAAATTGCCTTGTTTGTACTACACCCAAAACTGGCAGCGCTAGTCCGAGAGAATTATGGTCTCGAGTCGAGAGAATAGTGGTACCATTCACGGACGCAGAGAACACAGCTCGAGATGGGCGATAGAACTATTCTCTCGAGGTTCATTTGCAAAAAAAGTTCATCCGTCAATAAAAAACCAAAAGTGTCGACAACGGGAATCGAACCAGAGACCTTTGACAAACCAATCCAATGACTTAGCTGCCTCGGCCACCACAGCTTGGTGACCAAGGAGAAGTCAGAAGTCAATGTATGACACTTGTTGGAGATTTATTGATTCAACTAACGAATGAACTCATTTGTTATGATGGTGTGAGTTGGTACCATTATTCTATCGATTTTGGCACTGAGCCCTCAATAAATTTTGAGAGAACGATTATCTCGACTCTGAATTTTGGGTGTAAGTATATTTTTGTTAAAGCAAACTACCTAAAGGAACAACATTTATATTACCTGAAGATTTTTTTTTTAAATAATTGAATCATTATCATGTTTCTTTAGCATATATGAAAAACTGCGTGTAATGCTTAGAAAAACAAACAAACCCTGTTCTCATAACATTTGCTGTAATTTTTTAATCGAGCCTAAGCTGTCTTTTCTTCAAACTATTTTTTTCAGCGCAGTTTTTTTTTATTTTTGTCATAATTTAAGAATTTATATGCTAAATATATCTCAAAACAATCCTGCTATTTTAGTTGAAAATTATAATAAACATGCCAGAAACGCAGCGCAGCGGATAGCAAACGAAAACGACGACGACGACAAAAGTCCAAGCAGAGAAACAACGCGCGCTTGTTGGTAAACAGGCAGGCAGGCAGGCAGGCGAGCAAGCTCGTGAGAGAGTTTGAACCTGAGAGAGAGCACGTGCGTGTACGAATTGGAAATAAACATCGTTGTTAGGTAGCTCCTTACAGCTGGCCCCGCAAAAATGGTCAGTTTTGGGCGCTAATAACTTCGCGGGAAATAATCCTAAAAATATGCTGTCTTCTGGAAAGTTGTTCTAAATTAAAGGAAAGTTCTACATTTGAGAAATGATAAGAATCGGATAATTATGGCGCCTTCCAAAGGTAAAAAAGTAAAACAGTTCCTTTTCTCCATACATTTTGACGATTTTTCCCATACAAACTTTAAGCGATTGGAGGGAGGGGTTCCCGTGGTCAGAATGAGCTCAAATTTGGAATTAAGCCTAGTGATGGGTCAATCTTTGATTTCAGGGGGTAGCCCCAAAAAAGTCCGGATTTGGACCACCCTACTGCTCACGCCTTTTTAGGGCAGCTTGTCCTATTTGTTCATTGAACCTCAACACTGACTAGAAGAAGAGAACCAAGACATATCAGGCTAACTTGTTTGTATCTGCTCCGTACGTTCCCTGTTTAATCGAATTATCGAAAAATTGGTAATGATCTAGGAAGAACACACCTAAGAATAAGTATACAAACCAATGAACAAGGTATAAACCAGGATCAAATCAAACAGACAGCAGACGAATACAAAAGTACCTACGAAGTAGGAGCACAGAACTGAAGTCAGGAACAAAGACCGGAGTAGTTCAGCAATTTAGATCAAATCGACGACTAGGCCTGCAGAAATGTGTATAATATGTGCCTTGGATAAATGGTCAAAAGCCTCATCGTCTGTGCTGAATGGGGTTATCCGCTTTATCCACGTGGACTGTAACGACGGAATTCATAGAACAACTTTCCAGGAGCGGTAAATTTTCTTCGAAGTCACGAAGTTATTAGGCAAAACTCTTGTGCCAAAACAGTAAGCGGGATAATGCCTTGACATCACCAATAACAATCGACATCTTCCGCTGATGTTCGGTGACAGTGCTCCGATTTTACAGTGTTTCTTGAAGAGCGCACATCTTAGATTCCTTAATCTTACGTCCCGAGTTAAGAAGGGATCTATAATAACGCAACAGTTTACTTCATGTATGTGGCCACTCAAGTCGGGAAATCGGGAAAAAGTCGGGAATTGGCCAAAATCTACCAAAAATCGGGAAATTTTCGGGAAAAGTCGGGAATCCCAAGCATACTTGTTTGAAAATTATTGTCTTACTATTGAATATTTTTAAATATACAAGTTTCAAATTAAATTCACTCATTTTCTCTTTAGTAACTAAATTCAAATTGATGGTTCTTTTTTTCAATCGATTTGAGAATGATAATGCAGAACTTCGAAAGATTTTTTACGAATCAATAATTTTTATTAAATTTTGTTTATCAAACAAGCGGAAACATCTAGCTTGAAACAACAACAAAGTTAATGAAAACCTAATGTTAAATAGGGCCTATTTTTAAGGATCTGTTTCATTTAGTCACATTGAAAATTTGGTATAAGATTCTAACTTGAGTTTGGCAATTCTAATATTTTTTTCCAATTTTTCCCCTTGAACTTTTTTGTCATTATAAAGCTATAACGCTTTCTAAGCCCAGTGAAAAAAAACATAATTTAACCCAAAAATTACGAACTTCTCGTCACAGTGTCCTGAACAGCCAAGCCAGACAAAAATCTGTATTTAACAGATTTTTCGATCCCAAAAATCTGTATATAAAGATAAAAAAATGATTATATTAATTTTTTAGCAATTTATCAATTGAATTATGCTTTAATATGATTAAAAAGCTTGAATCTGCTGTTAAAAATATGAAAAAATCTTCTACGGCTTCAATTTGACATTCGGATAAAATACGGATTTATTTTTAAGGAATATACAGATCTGCTTTATAATAATCTGGCATCGTTGGTCCTGATGCAAACAATGATCGAGCTCGAGCTGTCACAGCCCAGCGAAATATTGTACGTTTCTCTCACAAGTACACGCCGCGCGGCATTTCTAACTTTGCCGTAGACATTGTGCCGCTATGGAGGCCTACAGGGCAAAAACTAATGTTGTAAAATGTTTGTTATAGAAAAATCGTAAAACTATGAGAAAAACAGCGATTGGCCAAAAAGTTAATCGAGGTTTTCAAGCGAAGATGGCGTTCGAATGGTGAACGCCTGAAATGTCAAAATCACGCAGTGGTACCAACATTACGGAAAAAGTGTACCATGGCATGACAGCCACATTTTTTTTCTAATGTTGGTGCTACTGCGCGATTTTGACATTTCGGGCATTCACCATTTGAACGCCATCTTCGCTTAAAAACCTGGATACCGTAGGCTTATAGTTCATGAAATTCCCAAACTTTTGACCTATGGGAGTATGGGTGTTGGAGGCTGTTGCAAAAAGTTATTAAGGTTTAAAAAAACCATTTTTAACAGTAATTTGCAAAAGTTATGAGAAAAAGTCAAACCAATCCTGGATGTCTATAGCACATTTTGAGGGGCTTCAAAGACCATTCGAATGCATCTAAGAGAGTTGGAATTGATGAAGTTTTACGGAAATGCGAGCAATTTTATGATTTTTCATGTTTTTTGGACCTCAAACTTCAATGCCCGTTTTACCCCACTTTCCTTTGTCGTAGAGGGCTCATATTTGGCATAAGTTCATCTCATGTATAGACAAACAAACCCTGAAAGTTTCATCGAAATCGGAGCACCTCGATACGACCTGTTTCACATCGGTGAAAAACTCGCTCTTAAAAACATGAAAGAAATATTGAAATTGTAAAAAAATAAATCCAAGATTTTTTGAGTTAAGTTGATCAAATATATTTAAAGAATTTGTCTCTTCAAATATTTCACAAAATGAGTGGTGAAACATGGAATCTTATCAAACTGAATTTTTCATTGAAAAATATGAAAAATGGCAACTAGATTAATCAACATTTATTAATAAAAATCAATATCAAAATTTAGAAAACTTAAAAGGGAACCCGGTAAAATTTTTTAAAGTTTATGTCGTCTACCCCCCTTAAAATTTTTTTTTTTCGAAAAACATTAAACTTTTAATATCCAGAGAAAGATCCAGAAGTCTAATTAATTGAGAACAATCTAAAATATGCCTTTCCCTCCATTGATAAACATATTTAGCATGTTTGGGCTCGTTTGAAAATATTTCAAACTTTTACGCACCGCAAATTAATGATTGCAAAACAATTGGACAAGTGTATAATGCATTTTAAAACACTTTTTTCATTCAAATGTTGATACCGTGTAATTTTTTTTTTTTACCTTTTTTTTATTTTGTTTCCCTTTGATCAGAATCGAGGGACATAAACTTCAAAAAATATTTGCAACGGCCTAACAGTAATCATGTTTTAAGCGTTCTTTGATTTAAAACTAAACAAAATTATAGTTATAAAAATTCAAATTCAGTATCTTTAACATTATTGCCATTTCCAGTTGAACCGAAGTATCAAAAATTATACGTTTGCCAGTTTTAAAAATAGCCATTGAAATTATAAGACTAACTGTTTCTGTTTCCATTTTAATTTTTTTTTTCAGGAATTTGTTGGTAATTTTCTGTTTTTACGAAAATTGTCAATAGTTTGATTTTTAAATTCATTTAGGTTGTTTTTCGATGGCTGATATCGATTTTTTTATAAAGAGATTTTTGTTTCAAATCATTCTTTAGATAAGAAATGCCTATTATTTGAGCTTCTAGAAAAGTCGTGAAAAAGTCAGGAATTTGAAAACGGGATTTGAGTGGTCACCCTGAACAGCACTTCCCCCAACAGCACTTCCCACTGAGAATTTTTGCTCGAGCCTCGAGTCGATCTGACTCGAGATCGAGTCTACATCGAGTCGAGGCTCGAGCCAAAACTCTCAGTGGGTTGTTTTGTTCAAGTGTACAGAGCGGATTTGTTAATTCGTATTTCGCTAGTTCGAGTGTCCAAATTCAGATTGTCGCTAAATCGAACATGTTCGAATTTAAAAGCACTAAAACGTGATAACTAGATCAAGCACGTGGTTTCAAACTTTGATAGCTGTCAGACGTTTCAAGTAGCAAATTCGGATTCGCTCCAACTCCCCGAAACAACAAGCTACTCACTTGATGGCATCGCCCTTGTAGAGAAACTTCCCGGTCAGCACCGGAATCGCCCCGATGCCGATGTTGAGCGAGTAGATGACCTGCACCAGCGCGTTGAACCACACCGTACTGTCCGCGAACGACTCCGGATAGAAGGGCCACAGCTCGGGCACGTACTCCTCGTTGATGGCCTTGGTCACCTCCCAGCCGGTCTGGAACACCAGCAGGATCAGCGCCAGAAAGCCAAACAGGTAGATCGACCGCCGGTTGATCTTGGCGCTGTGAGTACTGGAAAATCGACGAATTTCAATGAGAATAACTGAGGGACAAGAAGACGTTTTGATGTCGAAACTTACCACACCATGGAAATGACCCACAAAAGTATCAAACTCAACGCCAGCAGTCCAAAGTAGAGGGAACTTCGCCACACTGGACGGAGAAATGTTAATCTGCAAAAGGTTCAAATATTTGTTAGGGAGAAACATCAAAATTGCACTTCCGACTTTACTCACTTCAAACATTCCTGTCCGTTGTTGGTTTCCACCTCATAACCGTCCTACAAAAAGCAAAAGTAGAATGTCTTCAAACATTACCAAAAAACTTAAGGGCTTCAGAGTTGACTCACATGAATGGACTGCTGGTTGATCGTCACCGCCTTATCACACTCTCTAAATGGCACAGATTTGATTGACAGCATGCCGACGTACAGCAGCGCAATCACCGACTGCATCGAGGTCCAGATCGCCGCCAGCCAGGAAGCGATGCGGCCGACTAGGCTAGCACCTGAAAACAAATTAAGGGGTTAGGATTAGGTCAGAAGTTGGATCCGTTCTGATTTCATTATTATTATATTTATGCCCTTTAAAAATTTTAAGAAATGGTAAAAGATCAAAAAAGTTAGTCAGTTAGTTAAATTGATTGATTTGCCTTGAACCGTTTCTTCGATTTTTTGCAACCATCCACTATTCCTGCCGGTACTACTCACCCTTGAGGAAGGGCGCCGCGCGCCACATGTGGGCCGAACCCTGCCCCAGGAACTGGCCGAGGGAGATCTCGAGCAGCACCACCGGCAGTCCGACCAGCAGCAGCAGGATGAGGTACGGCACGAGGAACGCGGACCCGTGCTGCTGCAGCTCGCGTGGGAACCGGGCCACGTTGGCGTAGGTCAGGTTCAGACACAGGCATAGTAACACGCCGCGAAATATTGATGATCTTGACTGGGGAAGAGAGAGAGAGAGAGAAAAAACAGGAGAAAATGTCATTAATAAACGTCGGATTAGTGTCCTCGCGGGAGGAGGTACTTTAATTGGACGGTTCGCGATCTTCATTATGCAATCTGGTGTGGAGTGGCAAAAGAGAGGTGGAATTATGTTGATGCAATCGGAGTCAGAACAACCATGAATGTAGGTCGACAACTTCTGTTAGCCCGCGAGATTCAATAACGAAAGAGAAAAACCATCCAGGAAGGAGTTTGGAACCTGTTCGACATAATTATTTTCACGTTTTTTTGGATTTGTGGATAGACGAAGGCTACAAACTACATGCTCAACAATTCATTTTTATTTTGCACCTTTCAACTGTTGAAATTAGATAAAGTTTTTTGCACATTTCTTAGAGCTATAAAGTTTCGTCAGAATTGTTGGCAGGTGTAGTTTGTAAGTGATGTGAAAATGCAATGATTATTCCCGACGGAACTTTTAGAAATATTAGTTGGGAGCGGACACATCCGGTGCAAAACGAACCACCACGACATCCGAGATTCTTGAGATTCCTGTCCCATTGTATATATCTGCACTGTCAGGTCCTGTATAGCTGTGGGGGATGCAATCCCTGTATAGCAGATAGCAGTAAATTAAAACATTAAATTTATGAAAATGTCCAGTGATTGGAGAAAGATTCCCATCATTATATGTTTTTTTTGCCCTATATTCCATTTATCAAATAAAATATCTTTCGTCCTCCTTTCCCGCCATCCCATACTTCCCATATGTCCACGTATCCGTCCTACCCTGTTGATTATGTGAAATCCCAAGTAACATTTTTTTCCAGGAGTTCTACAAGAGCTCTTCGAGATAGCTACAGCATAGCAGTTTGGACCGCGGTAGGGTAAAATTCTCTTCAGGAGTTTGGAAGAGTACTTGAAGAGAATTTTATCCTACCGCGGTCCAAACTGCTATGCTGTAGCTATCTTGAGAGCTCTTGTAGAACTCCTGGGAAATAATGTTACTTGGGATGTGATACGTTCACTGAATCTGTTTTTGCTGTTGATGCAACGCAGTAGGTTTGACCACACTAATTTTTTGTTGTACATTTTGAGGAATACTCGGATGTACTGCAATCATTAATATTGACAAAAAAGAACTTGAGGTGTAATCGAACCTCAAGTTCTTCCAGGATGCTTCCTTCGGACTGGCTGCGCTTGTGTTCGATTCAAGTCGATGTTTAGATTACACCAATAAAGGAGTTACGCCATTGTGATCTCATAACGCCAGTTTGAAATTTTTACTTTGGGATTAAACTCTGTCTACTTGAAAACAAAATCGGGAAAAGCTACTGCTCTTCAATTGTCATTAAGCTTTGTTCTTAGGAATATTTCGTGACAAAGCAAAACTTTAGTCATCTATTAAATGTCAGCAAAAAAAAAAAACTTATTGCAAACATTAAAGTTAATGTCAGGAAAAGCTTCAGTTTCGTCAAGGTATGATAGTTATGGGCTCCCTGAACACGCTCCAGTCGAAATAATTGAATTTTACTAAATTTCCTACCAATAAAAAAAATGTAAATTTTGTGTATAAATGCTGCTCTTGCCGTTTAATATTTTCGACTGTTCAAATAAAGTTAAATTTTGTTAGTTTAAACGTCTTTATATCGATGTTCGTGTACTCTCTCGTAGTAAGCTTACTGGGATTTCTATGTAGATAGTACAAGAGAGCACTCGGTATGTTTGAATAAATCGTAGTATTTGGTCAAATATTCCCATATGTAGGGGAAATATACCCTTTATCGTACCATTTCTATTATCAGCACATCAGCACTTTGATAATGAATTACAGCTTTTATAAAGTGTTTCGTAGTACTTACAGAGTAATAAATAGCTCAAATAATAGAGGGGAAGCAATTCTCCATTGTTCATATCTCTAAAAATGTTTTGAATAGCAGAAAACTGCAAAAGTAACGAAATCAGGTCGAAAAGCTTAGTGTGACAAAATTGGGCATATTTCCCCTACAATACTTTACAAGTAAACATTAATTTTACCACAAATCAATGCTTGTCAGCGCTTTTTAATTTGAAAAATGCAATCGAAAAGTACTTTCCAGATTTTTTGATAAAGAGCCTCGTTCTCAAGATATAGTCACCGAAAGTTTGATTTCAGCGAAATATTTGCAGTTTTTCGATTTTTAAAAGTAGTGACCATAAGTGACCATTTTTGATATTTTTCAAGTTCAAAAGTTTTGCTATAAAATTGGCTAAGAGACATTTAAGATTGGACCTCAGGTTGCTACAGCGGCTTATATAAAAAGAAAGAGAAAAATTTAAGTTTTCTATGTCTTACCCAAACAACCCTCAATTTTCTAATGCCGATGTCTCTGCAACTAATGTTGAAAAAATGTTGAAAATGAAACATTTGTGAAATTTTCCGATCTGTTCGATAACAATATTTTCAAAAAATAAAAAATAATCAAAATCGAAAACTGCAACTATTTCGCTGATATCAAACTTTCGGTGAACTTATTTAGAAAATGAGGCACTTCTGTAAAATTCGTCAATCTGTAAAATTCGTCTCGAAAAAAAATTAGCTAAAAAAAATAGGTCAAAAAATTGTATGTATGAAATTTGATTTTTTTCCTAAAATCACTATTTTTCCAAAATTCAAACCTCGGCGGCAAAATTTTTGACCATACTTCTCTATAGCTCAAAAGTTGCGAAACATATAAAAAAATCTTAAAAATAAAAAATTAGAATTTTGAGAAATTTAGTTTTTGTTGAAAAAAATCCTATAAAAAAAATCAATAAACTTCCGTGCATCTATTTTCTGAATAGTCCTCATTAATACCAACAACTTTGCCGAAGACACTAAATTGATCTATTTTTTTTTTTTCAAAAGTTACAGATTTTCGAATATTTTAGACAGCTGCCAAAATAGTATGGAGACATGTCTGGGTGAACCAATGACGCAAAATGGCTCATAAAAAGGCCCGCATAAAGTTTGAGAAAAAAAACAAAACATAAAAATGGTCGAAATCGGCCGATTTCGTAGAGAATTGCTTTACAGGAAAAAAGATAGTTTTTTGATTAGTAACATCTAAAATGTATCACAAATTTTGAATATTTTATAACTCGAAAATCATTTTCGATTATCTTATCGAAATCTTATAACCCGAAAATCATTTTCCCGAAAATTACATATCCCCGAATGTCAATTTCCTGAATGGCCATTTTACCGAACTGTCCTTTATTAAATTAAATTTCCCGAATGATAAACCTAGACCTAGATATAAACTAAATAGTTTTTTAGTGATATTTTTACAAAAGTACCTATGACCTTAATATTAAATTTTCCTACGTGTGTTTTTTAAATATTTCGGGAAAGTGTCTTTTCGGAGATGTGGCATTCGGGGAAATGTCTTTGCCGGAATGTGGGTTTCGGGGAAATGTCATAGATTCGATCCTTATGGCAAATTTAACGTACTTTCAGAATCTTAAAAAAATATTGAGTTGTTTTCTTTGAAATTTCCGAGTTATAGCAAAAAAAAAAAAACTGAAAAAAGAAACGTCAAACCGTTGTAACGTCAGAATGTGTCTTTTATATTTACTTGCATGCTATTTTTGTTGCACAATTTGAAAACAAAAACACTTTCTTTTAATAAATTAGAAACTCAAATAATAATTTACAATTAATGGGTAAATTAGCAATCGGTTTGGCACTGCACAAAAACACTAAGTTTCATTGTACGAAAGCTAAGCTCCGTTCCTCAGCGCGCTGACACCACATCGGAAGTTTACAGTGGACGTCCAAAATAGAAGCAATACGATGCACTATCAACAGTCAAGCTTTTGAGCTTGAGTTCTGTGTTTAGCTTAGTACCTGTTCTGCAAGTGTTTTTTGTTATTACAGCAGTGTGGAAACAACCTCAGTTTTGAAAATAGCAAGGCCGTAAATGGTGCGATATTTTTGTTAGAGTTTCCTGAAGTAAATACATACTTCTTAGTTAACTAGGGCAGACAAAGTTTCAGTAAGACCAGATCGTGTGTTACTTTGAAATAATATTTCTGATTAAGTGCTATACAAGAAGACCATTTCCAATAATAACTGCTACATCTATTAGTGCTCCAGTTATCCACTGCATTCCTCTATCGAGAGGTGTGGTATCCTCACCACGTGTCTCGTCCCACAAGGCACATTTAGCATGTTTACACGATACAGTAGCCGACTGAGTGCTTACCACAATAGCTGTCACTACCAGCGGTCTATAATTATGCGATAAGTTTTATTGTTGTTGTTAACACTCGGCGTTCACTTTTTTTGCTTCACTCTGCTTTACTTTACTTTGCATCATAATGGCTCGTCAAAACCGTTTCACGTCATTCATTTTAAGCTCATCAGTCTGTGGTGGAAAATGTAAACGAGGAAGCGTAAGCAAATTTATCATGCAAATTTTTCACCAACGATACTGTCGCGATAGATGTATGAAAAGTGTAGTTTTGAATTTGATTATGCTGCCAACGCAATTAAGTCCCAAGTCACGAATACCTTCGCGTTGAGTCTGGTTTATTTCTGGAGTCAGATTGCACCTGAGCCGTGACGTGAGGATTAGGTTACACACACACGCTGCTTCGATAGAAACGGCCGAACGGACCGGTCTTCTTCTAAGGGTCGACCTATTTAAAAGCTGCATTTGCAAACTTTCCTGGTTGGTGTTGGTCACCTTAAGATCCCGCTGGTTTAGGTCTAGGTGGGTGCAACAACTAGGTCAACTACTTCAAGGTAAGTTCTGATCACTTCGGTGATGGTATTCGTAACCTGTTAAATTACGTGTTGATCTCAGATTCTTGACTTGTTTCGATTTTGTCATGCTTGGATTTGTCTTTTGCAAAACAGCAGAAAATCCGATGGTGTTTAACTATTGTCTAAAATTGATGCTTAAAATATTAATAATATTAATCAACAAATATTCCAACCACAAGCCTTTCTTTTGTAAATTCTTCAATTGAAAAGCGTGGTGAAAAAAGAAAATATTTTCGGAATCATCAAGTCACCATGCAAAGGGTAGGATGATTGCAGTTATTTTTATACCAAACATTAGTTCAATTTCTATGAATTTTGGCATTTTGTTTGGTTAGTTTTTTTTCACATGTTTAATCTTCATGTTTGTTTTAAAATTTTAATGTGTTTCAATTTTTTTATTGTTGGCAACTTAACTTAAGTATGTTGTGATAACATTTTTTAAGATCGCTTGAGTTTTTTTCAGGCGATTTAATTGTTTTTAATGATCGAATAATAACAAACAATCTTTTTAAATATACATTCAGTAGAAACATTCGACTTTTTCTGAGTCAAAGTACTCTGGTATAGGGACCGTGGAGTATTTAAAAAAAAATCCCTCTTAAACTTACTAAATTTAATCACATGTTCATTCTCAGAAATTAATATTTGACCACCAATTTTTTTTTCTACGTATAATTATAAAATAATGGAGAATATTTTTAAATATTTTTTGATATTATAGTTTTGCTCCTTGATTTTTCAAGTGAAACTTTTAAAGGGAGGGATAGAAACTTTTGAGAGATTTTTCCGGGGTTCAAAAGTTTTAGAAAGACAAAACTATTGCATCTTGTATTATTATCATTAAACAAGATCAAACTTGTTTTGTAACGCCTATTATGAGTCTGTTTCACATATATAATTTCTATAATCTTCGCTTTAGTTCTGTTCGGTAAATTCTGTAAATAATAATTAAATATTGTTAAAGTTGGCGAAGATAATGTAAAGCCAACTGAAAAAAATTTAAAAAATATAAAAAGTTTGAAATTGTAATTTAAGGTTAAAGCTTTGTCAAGTTCTAAGACAAGAAGAAAAAGACATTTAACTTAAGGAAAAATCTTTACATAAATTCATTAATATATTACATTTTTTTTAAATAGCATTGATGTACACATTTTGTGAAACTTTTTGCTGTAAAATATGATTTTGTTTTGTGACATTGCTTCTCCTCTGACTAGCCTTATAACCTCGATTAGTTATGGATAGGATTCGTGATTTTAAATGGCTTCAAAAAAGAAAATTTCACAATGGCCTTTAAATACTTATTTTTAATATTTAGCTTTACTTTTGCCGGTGCTTTTAAATGTCCCTATAAATGGCGGTATAAACACACAAAAAAGTATACAGGACCTTTTTAAAAGTAAATTCAAAAAATCTTCAATCGAATGTTGATTATCCTCTCAATTTGTATTTATTGGGCTGGATGAATAAATATTTTCATTTTTTTATATTTGATCTGCTGACGTAAGATTGTAAAATTGTTCAATCAGCTGATTGCAAAACGCTAAGATCCAGATTTAATACAAACATAAATAAAAACTTATAAATAGACATGGGCATTCTTTTTTTTCAAAATATTCGCTTTGCAAAGCTGACATTTTTTATGCAGATTAGGCCGATGCAAATATTTTTCAAAGTTTTTGTCCCTCGGCTCTGGCCGGGGTCGAGGGGGGGGGAAATAACAAGCCATAGTCTCAACATTTGAATGCAAAAAGTGTTTTAAAATGCATTTTACACTAGTTCAGTTGTTTTGCAATCATTAGTTTTCCTAAAATGTAAGATTTAAAGAAAACTAAAATTTTAGCGAAAAAAAACTCTTTGCGACACTAAACATGGGAAATTTTCAAAAATTCAAAAGATTTTTAAATTAACCCAAACATGCTAAAAATGATTCAAAACGCAGGGGAATGCATTTTAAATTGATTTCAGCTGATTGCAGTTCAATTTCCATTGAAATTTTGAAGTTTTTTGAAATATTTGAAGGGGGGGGAGACAAAAAATATAAATAAAATTTGTACCAGCTAGAGGGTGACGATTCTCGAGATTTTCAATTTCCCGGGAATCGAGAGTTGAATTTGGCCATTTTCCGGGAATTCCCGGGACCCGGGAGTTTTTTTACTATGCCAATAGTGGCATAATTTAAAAAGAAAAGTATAAAATTCGTTACTCATTCGTTAAATTAAGTATCCTCATAATTTAGAGGAACTATAAAGTTTACTTTAATAGTTTAAAATGTTCACGAATCATAATTCGCACTGAGTGATTTTTCAAATGTTTATTAAATTTTTGTGAAGTAAAAACATAGCTAATATATAATTTCCCAGTATCGAGATTTTTGCAATATGATGAATAACGACTCAAAACGACAATTTAAACTTTTTTCATCATTTTTAAGGTCAACTTTAAATTTTAATTTAAGATATACATATTTACAGTTATCAGGAAAACTGGAGTGTTTACAATTGGCGAACCTTAACTTTACAAAGATTACCGCTCCAGAGTTTTTTTTTTTTACAAAATATAATTAATATTGAGGTTGATGTGAAACATAAAATGGCCTTTTACACAAAAAAAAGAAATTACCTTGATACAGCGAAATTACCTTAGGTACTAAGAATTAAAAAAAAATACATAAGCATTGCTATGCTCGAGAAAAGATATGGAATTTGAACTTATCATGAAGAAGCTATAACCTCTTAGAAATAAAAAATAAAAAAAATATTTCTAGAGTTTTTTTTATAACGTCCTATAAACATATGAAACCCAATATCTTATAGGACATTAAAAAAACACTGGATTTATAAAAAAAAAAACATTAAATTTCATTTCTGGGGTGTAACTGTAAAGTATGTTTTAAGGTAAATTTTGGGGTCCAAATTTTTTTTGTCTTCTCTCGATTATTGTTATTGGAATTTTTGACAAGTTAAAATTAAAAAAAAATATGAATAGAAAGATTAGAGAAACACTGGCTTATTCGAACTTGAACATCGAACATTAAACATCCAATGTTCCAAACAATTTTGAATTTTTCAAATAATTCTTGATTAGTTTATATAATTTTGCTTCAATAGTTTAAGTTTAAAATTTCCCGGGAGTCTCGACCGAATTTCCCGGGAATCGAGAGGTCCAAAAATGGTCGATTTCCCGAGAATTTTTTCCCGGGAATTCCCGCTCGTCACCCTCTAGTACCAGCCTTTGACTAGTTCGTATTTATTTTGCATTGCGAATTTATTTTGTTTATAATGGTCTTTAATTCTTAAGACCATTACGTTTGAATACCTCCTCAAAAAATGCCTTATCAAGATGAACAGAATCCAAATCTTGAAATTTGCAATGACAAAAGCCGAACGAACGCTTGCGATCCGATTTAAATAAGCTTTGCATTTTTTTTTCAGTCAAAATTGGACAGTTTTTGACATCTTGAAAATTATAAAAAGTAAAATATGGATATTTATTTCAATCCTGAAAATATACTAAATACCTGAGGTAAAATAATCATTTATAACAAGCACTTGCAGAAAAATAACATTGATAACATGTTAAGCACCTCTTGACACTTTTAATAAAGATTGTTCCTGCTTATCAGACTTATTTAAAGAAATTTAGATTTTTGACAAAGAACTTTGTCCTAAGGGCACTGTCTACGGGTGTCAATCCAAAATTTCGCGAAGCGAAAGTGTAACGATTTGTGTCGTCTTTCAAATGCTTATATCTTCCCCCCCTATCAAACAATCTTTATGTTTTACCCACCAAACGAAAGAGGAAGTCTTAAAGTACAAGTAGACTACCTCGTAAAGTTGATAAAACTTTGTTGAAGTACTTAAAAGTTAAGACGAAAATAAAAAATCAGACCGGAGTAATCCCGGTCGCTGATTGGTTGAGCGGTTTGCTCTCTGCCACTGCTTCGAAAGTGTCGAGCCGTCACAGCCAAGCGAGGTTATAAAAGAGCGCCGCGCCACCGGTCGAAGCTCAAACAAGTCCGAAGCTTTGCACGAGGAGGATCGAGAAGCAGCAGCAGCACAGCAGAGCCGCCGAGAGGAAGGAGAGAATTGTTCTGGAAAGAGAGGCAGAGCAGGCGCTGGAGGGAAAATTGCCGGCAACTTGGAGCAAACTTGGAGTGTCATCATCGCATGGTTTTATCAACGTCATAGGACGTTAAAATGGCCCTTTTCAGAGCCAATTCACACGAAAGAGTATTCTTCAAAAATCTGGTTGGGTACGGTAGTGAGTGTTTGTGTGTGCGGAAGGGAAATCGAGAGGCAAGTTTGGTGCTTGAAAGAGCACCGAATTACGCATACACACAAACGCGGGCTGGAGAGCTTCATTTGTGTGCATCTGGTTTCTGCAGTGCAGCTACCTGTCGCCCTACACGAGTTTGCTCACACCTAGTGGCCACAATTCGGAGGGGCCCGAGTCCCCGGGGGGTGTTCCGATGGGGGACATTTGCCGAACCATAAGAGTTAGGGCAATATGGGTATCAAACTTTATGGTTTTTGATACTGGACATGAAATTTGACATATCGGCAGTAGTGGCCACTATGCGAAGTGGCCGAAGGCCCCGCGGATGTTCCGAAGGGGGACATTTGCCGAACCATAAAAGTTGGGGCAATATGGGTATCAAACTTTATGGTTTTTGATACTGGACATGAAATTTGACATTTCGGCAGTAGTGGCAACTATCCGGAGTGGCCGGAGGCCCCGCGGATGTTCCGATGGGGGACATTTGCCGAACCATAAGAGTTAGGGCAATATGGGTATCAAACTTTATGGTTTTTGATACTGGACATGAAATTTGACATTTCGGCAGTAGTGGCCACTATGCGAAGTGGCCGAAGGCCCCGCGGATGTTCCGATGGGGGACATTTGCCGAACCATAAGAGTTAGGGCAATATGGGTATCAAACTTTATGGTTTTTGATACTGGACATGAAATTTGACATATCGGCAGTAGTGGCCACTATGCGAAGTGGCCGAAGGCCCCGCGGATGTTCCGAAGGGGGACATTTGCCGAACCATAAAAGTTGGGGCAATATGGGTATCAAACTTTATGGTTTTTGATACTGGACATGAAATTTGACATTTCGGCAGTAGTGGCAACTATCCGGAGTGGCCGGAGGCCCCGCGGATGTTCCGATGGGGGACATTTGCCGAACCATAAGAGTTAGGGCAATATGGGTATCAAACTTTATGGTTTTTGATACTGGACATGAAATTTGACATTTCGGCAGTAGTGGCCACTATGCGAAGTGGCCGAAGGCCCCGCGGATGATCCGATGGGGGACATTTGCCGAACCATAAGAGTTAGGGCAATATGGGTAGGGGAGATGGGGGTAAGACGGCCACCCTAAGGGAGAAGTCTAATAAAATTTACACAACAGATTATTTTGATCTCAAATTACGTACATATTGTTCTACTACTAGTCCATTATAGAAATGACATAAATTAGTTGGTCTAAAAACCAATTTTCAATACTTTTCAGCAATTTAAAAAAATAATTGAAATCGTATATATATGAAATACGCGGGGTAAGACGGCCACCCATGTGGGGTAAGACGGCCAGTGCTATAAATTAACTTAATAACTTTGCTAAATCCACCCAAACACCTACATGGTTGGTTCAACAGACTTCTCTGAACATCATAACTATTTTGGTTGAAAAAAATCAGGTTTCAAATGTGAAGAAAAATGCTGTTTAAAAAATTTCATATTTTGGCTCAGTGAATTTCATATTATTGCGACCACATTTTATGAAAAACTATGAATTTTTACTACAAAACAAACACAATTTGATACAAAAAAATTAGTTTGTGTATTTCGATTAGAATAAGTAAATCAAAATTATGTAAACAATATTAAATTAGCGATTTTTATGAAAAGTTTGATAGGATTTCATACTATTCAATGAGTTTTGCTATATCACAGTAAAGAATGTTGTCGAAACGGTAGTTAACAGCATTTTGATTAAAAATGGATAGTTTTATTGAAAATGCTTTTCCTTTATCTACAAATATGTCTTAATAGTCAAAAACCGTCAAAAATATAACCTATATCAAATAAAATCTACAAATTACGGGTGGCCGTCTTACCCCCGGAGGAGGTGGCCGTCTTGCCCCCAAATAAATTATTTTTTTAAACATTTTTTGTAAACAGTTCATCGCATTTTTTGAACTTTTTCGAGGGACATAATCTAGGGAAAACTTCAATTTAACATGAAAAAATATTTGAAGACAGAAAAACATATTGTTATTTAACAAAAATGCCTAAGTTGTAATTCATGAAAATTACATCCAGTTTCAAGTTCAAAAATTATTTGTTTATTTTGAGCTATTTTTATACTATTTCAAACAATATTTCTGGCAAAGGTGACTCCATATGCATTATTTAGCATGAGGAACAGTATTGCTAAACATTTTAGTAATATTCATTAGTATACTTATTAAAACAGTGGGGTGGCCGTCTTACCCCGCCTGGCCGTCTTACCCCCAGCTCCCCTATCAAACTTTATGGTTTTTGATACTGGACATGAAATTTGACATATCGGCAGTAGTGGCCACTATGCGAAGTGGCCGAAGGCCCCGCGGATGTTCCGAAGGGGGACATTTGCCGAACCATAAAAGTTGGGGCAATATGGGTATCAAACTTTATGGTTTTTGATACTGGACATGAAATTTGACATTTCGGCAGTAGTGGCCACAATCCGGAGTGGCCGGAGGCCCCGCGGATGTTCCGATGGCGGACATTTGCCGAACCATAAGAGTTGGGGCAATATGGGTATCAAACTTTATGGTTTCCGATACTGGACATGAAAAGTTGCATTTGGCCATTATCTAAAACTAAGCAGTAAAAATAAATTGAAGTAATAAATAGATTGCTGCGAAGCATTTTTTTTGTGCCGCTGCGAAAATCTGTTTCTGGAAATTAAAAAAACCATTTTGTAATCAATTAGAACCCTGAAAAGGGCAGTTTTAATGTTTGCTGTTAAAATTTACTTTCCTGCCGCCGATTGCTTGCAACAGCCTTGCAAAAACATTTCAGCATCTTGGTAACTTTCGAGTGGTGAGTGAAAGTCGATTGATTTCACCTTGAATTCTATTTTAGCTCCACTTGCAATTTCCGTCCCCTCAGTTTGATAGGACGTAATTATATGGGAATCATGGAGAAATTTGGACCGGACATTCTAATCGAAAATTTCAACAATCATCTTGCAAAGTTCTTTGTCATACTGGTCATGTGTAACATAACCACCTGCACCTTTTTTTCTAAATTTATCGCAAAATTTAACGGATAAAATATTTGACAATTCATCAACACTAGTTATGGTTTAATCTTGATAAAATTTTGCCAAATTGTAAACAGAAGCTACCTAACAGAATAAGAAAAACATTTTCTCCAATTGACGGTTTGCCAGCTTCCGGTCTAAACCCCTTACCTTCTTGTAGAACCGAAACTGTTCGTCGTCCCGCGTGTAGTACAGGTAGTCCAAGAGGTACTTCGTGTTGGTCGCATCAATCTTCCTCATCGTGGAATGCCAACCGCCGTAGCAACCGGCAAATCGCCAGCCAATCGGCCGATCTCTTACCCAGCAGCAACAGGAAATAACCGTCCAAAACCACCGATTTCACTATAGTCTACAGTCTTCTTGGCAGTTATTTCTTCACACGAAGCTGCCTATTACACAGATTCAACGGGTCCGGGAAATTGGCACTCCCTTGATTTGGTTCCACTTTCCCACACGAATTCCAGGCGGGAGCTTCTCCCCCTTCTCCTCTATACTTATAGCTGCTTCTAAACGTTACTTAAGTTCAACGCGACTTGGTCACACTTTCGGAACGCCGACGACCACCGGTGATTACCCAAACTCGTAGATTTCCTCATGACCAAGACCGTCACCTCCAATCTGGATGGCTGCACTGCCGCCGCTGCAGCTTCCAACACTGTAGCTTTTCCTTCTTCTTCTTCTTCGGGTGTAGCTGCTGGGTCCAATTGTGCAACCGAGACGACGGTGATGCATAATTATCGATTTTAATGCATAATGACAGACCCTTAGTGCCGCCGCAACTAGTTGTACTCCGCCTCAAGTTTCTTCAGCATTGACAGCGCCTGGCTAATCGCTAGTTCACACTCACTATCTCCCCACAGCGAGGGAGAGATTACAATCTCAAACTCATCATCCTAACCCGACTCACACAACACCTAGAAGACAAAACAGCACCCCAACACTAAAGATTAGTACACAGTTGGTATTATTTTCACTTTTGTTTTTATTTTTTCACTCCCAACAAGTTTAGTCGCTGAAGCGAGCGTAGACTAGGACGGTCTCTCTAAGCTTGCAAGTTTAAGTCCGCGGCGTTGGCGTGTGGCGCATCCGAGATGGTTGAGATAACGAAGCGATCAAGCGTGGCGGATCGGTTACGGGAGGTGGTGTAGGATTGAATCTAGCTGCAGCAGAAGTTTATTTTTTGCGCGAAACATTGTTGTGCAACTTGCGGCTAGGGTTACAATTCGCAAACCTAATAAACTTGGGGGTGGATTTTAAAATTTTCAGGTTAAACATAGCCGAAGAGAGTCACTTTTGCCAGACAAGGTGACCTACAAAAGTGGATTTTGAGCTGATTTTTTAAGTTTTTTTTACAAAATTTAAAATTTGCTAATATCAAAAGCGAAAATTGAATTGCAATTCATAGATTTATGAGTTGTTCTGAAAAAGTTTCATATCTTGAAATGTTTAGATGGAGTTAAAACATAAATCAGTAATAAGTGTTTGCTCAAAAGTGGATGACCGGAACAGCACGAATTATTTTGTTTTTTTTTGTTTTGTAGATTTTTGATAGGAAAAAATCAAAAGGCTCCCGTTACTGAAGTGTTAAAAATCGAGAGACATGTCATTTTATTGGAAATACTTTCTTTTTATAGTACAATAATGTTCTACAAACTTGTAGGGCAGACAAAAACAAAACCAAATATGCACAAACAAATTGGGTTTACTTGCGTTCTTCACGAGTAGAGCTTTTAATTTCCCGGGGCTGCAAAAATCCCGGGAAATTTGAAATTGAGTGGAAATTGTTCTGATTCAGGTTCTTATCAATATTTTTCATTCAATTTGAATAGGGCATCATGTTTTCATCTTTAATATAGGTATTCTAAAATATAAATGATCTTCGAAGCAGTGCTTCGAATCATGCAATAAAGATAAAAAAATCCTAATCTTAATCTTTTTTTTGCTGAAGTCTTAATAGAAACTGGATTCAGCTCTTGAATATAATAGTAAAGCGTTAAATTTAACACAAAAATCTGACATTTTTAAAGTGAATTATTAATGTTTCTAAAAATTGGACCTAGTATATTTGTGTGATTATTTTACCTCAATTAAAAGTACTTTCAAACTACAAAAAGTTGTTCAACATTTAACAATAATTAAGCATTATTATTGGGCTTCTGATTTTTCACAGCAAATGTACTGAAATTATGCGGCATGCCAATTATAAAAAAATGGAATTTCACGGTAATGTCAGGTTGCTCTTAAATCTGTTTGAAATAAATAGAACAATGTGTTGTTTTAGAATATTTATTTTCAGAAAAAATAAAATAACTATCAAAAGTTCAAGATACATAATATAACTCCTTGACACAAAATATTGAATGTAAATTTCAAGAGTGTGATTTTGCAAAATTATCAACACATGAATTTACGATTCAGCTATCCCAATTCTATAGAGACTTTAGAAATCTAAATACGAGAATACCAGAATAATTTTCTAGAATCTCTCCAATACGAAAAACTTTCTCAATTCACCAAGAGTAGAATCAGTAAAATAAGTTAAATATTTTTTAAAGAGATTTTCAGCAAAAAGGATTATTTCGAAAAAAAGAGGCAAAGTTTTATTCATAACATTTTTTGTAACATATGTTATTGACAATATCAGAAAATTATAAAACATTGAATAATGTTTAACAAATTTTGTATCAACAAGTTTTATATTTTAAACCAAATTGAATAAACTGGGCCGTAGCCCAGTTAAAAAGCAGGCAAACGTAAAAAAAAAAAACAAAACAAACTGAAATGATCGAGGGGTTAATGGATGCGAAAATCATGTTCAATAAATATAAAAACTTTTTTCAAACTTTTATTCAAAATAAAGTCACAATTTAAGAAATATGAAGAGTAAGCATTGTAAATAAGTTTAAGTAAATTTTATTTTTATGTTTCAACAGGAAAATATTTTGCATCGGTGGTCTCCTCGTAATTTTTCGTTCAGCCCAGTTAGCGAGCAGCATTCGGTGACTGGGCTACGTTCTCAGTCCATTTATCGAGCAAGTACTGAATTCAAATCATCTGAAATTCTCTCACGTTATATACAATTCATCTTAATTTTGCAAAATTTTACAGAGATTTAAAAATAAAATAGCTAAAACTGTTGTAGCCATGTTAAAATTAAAGCTTTTTTCGATGCATATTTACAATTAATTTTCTGCATTTCGAATTAAATGAAAAATATCTACAAAAATTAGATCTAAATTTAACATGTAATCAGTGATGGAATCGCGATCGCGAGAAAAAATCGAAAGGGAACATGGCACTCTTCTCTCTCTTTCACGAAAGATCCGGAAAAGAAAACTCAAAACATCACTACTACCCAAGCTGGTTTTGTCGAAAAGAATTCAATTTATATTTGATTAATAAAATTTAACACAGATATTTTTATTAAAATGCTTAAAAAGAGGTAATATTTTACTTTAATTCCATAATATTATCATTTCTTTGGCCAAACGAATAAACAAGAACCATTTCCAGTTTTGACTCCTTCAGAAATTAAAATTATCTACAATAAACCTTGAGATGACATTTTCAGAAAAGGTGATTAGTTTCACAAGTAGGTAAGTTTAATTGGATTAAGAGGTATACTTCCATCTGAATTTCGGGAATTCTCGGAAAACGAGAAATATTTTATAAGCTCATTTGGACGTTTTTTTGTAGTTCTTTATGTTTCTTAATTTAAAAAAAAATCCACATTAGGCAGTGCTCGAGCCAAAACAAATGTCTAAAGCATCTAATGCAATATTTGCAGAACATTCCGAAAAACATTCCTTCAAAACCATACAAATGAATTTTAGGTATGAAAGTTTCTAAAAACTGGTTAAAAATGGTCAAAATTACTTATCAAAAAAAAAAAAAACGGAAGATTCTGATAACTCGTTAAAAATGCAAGTAAACCCTTTACGTTATAAGGTTTTAATATAATTTAAATACTTTTCGTTTAGCTTTTGTCCATTGAAGTTTCAACTTGGCAAAATTGCTTTTTAATGTCCAAGACAAGTCTGCAATTGATACAACACAATGAGCGATGTTAAGCTCGAAAATTATTGTTTTTGTCTGATTGTTTCCCACCTGTCTCATCGTTCCTGCCAAGTGCGTCTACAATGAGACAGTTGAATAGCTCTAGCTGTAGAGGTAGGATCAATCTCATATTTTGGGCAATGTTATAACACTTTTATAGAAAGAAAATGCAATAAAAATCTCATTATAAAAATACAAAAATCATTGAAAGTTCAAATTCAAAAGTGTCTCAATGATAACTACGCTACATAAAATTGAATTTTTCATAAAATAAGATGTTTTGACAGTTAAGTAACGGTAAATGACAGGTATTTAAAACTTTTTTCAATTAAATTACGTTTTTTGGAACGCCATCAAATCGGGAGTCTAATTTTGAAAAGTCCCTTGGACAAAAAATTACAATCTCTTCACGGTTTCGAGCTAAAATTCTTGGAAACGTGTCTCAGCAAAAATCCAGAAGGATGAAAGTCGTACCCTCCCACCGTCACGAGATATTGATTCGTGATCAGAAGTCAAAATTACCTCTTAGTGCAATGTTTCAAAGAAGAGGAGTCGAGGCAATTTTTTTTCCGATTTTGTGTGAGTTGGTAGAGAACGACCCCTAGTTGACTTGATGGGTCAACCATTGAAGTCAGATATTTAAAAAATTGAAGAAAATGCTTACAAAAGCCAACCAAATCATAATCTCCAGTAAAACAACAGCACTATACTAGCCAAGTCCTCACATGCATTTCTGCCGATCCGCAGCTCAAAAATCTCCCCCACACACAACTCCATTCCATGAATGACTGGAAGCTTACGGTGCGAAACTTAATTCCGTGCGCCCGTGCAAACGCGCGTGGGAATTCTCTAAGCTCGCTCGTATTGAACCGACGCTGGTTTTGACAGACGCCAGCGCCGCTCAAATTTAAAGCGCGTGGGGCAACTCTTGTGTCACCCTGAAATCCGGACGGGCTTCGGAGTCTGGGACGCCCCCGCATTCTCACAGTGTTTCTACATAGTTTTGTAGTTATTCGGGGGAATTCAACTTTATACTTTGGTATGGTGCAGCTTTTGTGGAAGTTTTGCCTTCTTCGCGCAGGAAGTTTGCTTATGGAAATGTTTGGAACTTTTCACTTGAAGTGCACTCTGTGCGAGTTTCACAATAGTTGGAAAACTTATTCAAATAAAGCTCAAAATGTTAAATAGAGCATTTCTGCCCATAATTGAAAATTCGGCTATTATGCCAAATCAAGTATTCCGAGAAAAACGCGTTTTAGTGTTTGTCACAAAATCTCCGTCAAGGCAATTTCCCATAAGAGTGGCATATTAGCCGTTTGGTTTTTCGCATCGGCAGCCAAGTCTAAACACTATTTCAGTGAAATTCAAGTTCCAGAAGATGCGTTGGAACATCCTCTACCACCTGGTGCTAATATCTCGATATCGCCAAAAGTGGATATTAGCCGTTTTTTCAATGGTGGGCAGATTTCCTCTCCTATTTCAAATGGGGAGAGGCAAGTCACTTTTTGCGACAAAGTCTTCCATCAAACTGCACCTGTTGCACCAAGTGAGGAGCTTGACTGCAGGTTTTGCAGAGTTGGTAGGCGGATGGATACTTTAGTCAAATGCACCATGAGGTGTAACATTTTCCACGCTTCGACGGCCATGATCTCGATATTCCTCGGTTCAGTCAAGCCTCAGCCTGTGGTGGACGAGGAGAGATGAGTGTTGCTGCTGCCGTAAAAGGAGTACAAACTCTCGCAATCGGGAAGCACTCTGAAGCACTGTGAAGAGTGTAAGCATGTATGATGTGGAATATCAGCAGCAGTGCAGCAGTGCAAATGTTTTACATGCACCTCGATGTGTTAATGCATTGGATGCAGGCAGCTTTTAGACTAATGGGATTTTGTTTTCATATTCCGTTGCATAACTGTACGGAGGAAGTGGTGAAATTTTGGTAGTAAAATGTTGAAACTTTCAGTAATTTAGATTTATCCTTTTAATTCGATCTTTACTTAAGAAGTCGAAAAGTTTTTCGTTGATGAAATCATTGATCAGATTTTCAGTGCTAAAAAGAGAACTTGGGTAAAATTTCTGATCAATGGTTACCAACATATCATCGATTGAAAATTAAGGGTCAATTAGGTAGAACTCATTTTAGTAATTTTCATTGTTTGCATGGTCGTACTTCAGCAACCAAAGGTCGGATCAACAATTTTCAAAAAAGAAAATTGTACAGAATTTTCTCAGCTTTTCGAATATACACATTTGTTGCAGAAATCGACAAGGATGGACACTATTTTTTTTATTTCAGAAAAGACAATTTTGCTATATTATTTAACCTTAATATGGCAATAACTCGAAACGGTGCACCTTGTCAAAACTTTACAAAATTAATTTTCGATCATCATGGCCCTTTTCCAGCTAAATTTGTCTCATTGAACGTTCAAATGTGATCATAAATTTTGATTTCGTCAAAATTTTCATCAAGTATTTTGGAAATGAGTCATAAAACGTTCAAATTTGACTTAAAAGTCGAGAACAGTTCAGTAGCAAACAGTAACAAAAACATAGGTATTCCGTACTTATTTAAAAGTAATAGCGCACCATTTTCTTATGGGCTGGTCCTCAAACATATTATGCACTTAGAAACTTTCCACCTCAGGATTTGAACTCATGACATTTGGAAAATGAATCTAATTGACTAATATCTGATTCAAGTAGACCAAAATTAATAAATAAAATCTTGATAATGGAGGAATTAATTGTTGAAAAATCCTTTTCCTTACCCCTTTAATTCATTTTCATTATATTTGTGAAATAACGATTGTCTTCAGCCTCAAAATGATCAACCACTTCTCGACCTTGACCAGTCTTTGGTATAATAACTTCTTACAAGAATGTTTGCAGCAGCCAAACCTAATTTCAAAGTTTGTTGAGGAAATGAAAAGATTATGGATGATTTTAATAAATCTGAACGAATTTATTTTAAGCTGAGTAATTCTCCGCCTACTCACACCGCAGTTAACCGACCTCTCTTCGATTTGCGTGAAACCTTGTCCTAAGGGGTAACTTTTGACCCTGATTAAGAATGCGAGATCCTTTTTTGATATCTCGTGACGGAGGGGCGGTACGACCCCTTCCATTTTTGAACATGCGAAAAAGAGGTGTTTTTCAATAATTTGCAGCCTGAAAACACAGGCAACAGACGTTTTGGCTCGATCACCACCTTGTGTTAAACATGAAACGGTTTTATTGAGAATGGCAAGCCATTTGTGGCGCTGTCGTCGCAGACGAGATTTGACAACTCTGGCGTTAGTGTATCATCCGCCATGGTTTTACACAAGATTTTCAAATTATCATTCCAACGCCCAAGGCTCCAAAAAAGTTGGAACGGTAACTTCAGCTCAATGGTTCTCGGACATAACTCAATCAATCAAGATGATTCTTCTTTCCAGTGATTTGTTAGGATGTCTAGATGATTCTAGATTTTTGCAGAACTAAATTTGATCAAATCTGTTATTTTTGCGATCAAAAACATCGTTCCAACTTTTTTTTCGCGTGTAAAAAAAATTCGCTAAAAATTCCGCGGAGGCAGTCGTTTTGAAAAAAGGTGGAACGATGTTTTCGATCGCAGAAATTAAAGATTTGATCAAATTGAGTTCTGCAAAGTTCTAGGATCATCGAAACACCCTAACAAATCACTGGAAACAAGAATCATCCCGATTGGTTTAGTAATGTCCGAGAACCAGCGAGTTGAAGTTACCGTTCCTCCTTTTTTGGGAGGCTTGGGCGTCCGTGTAAGTTGGACATGCGTTGGGCGTTCCAGTGTTATTTTGTTCTAGCTGCTACGTTTGTTGTCTGTGCTGAAAAGGTGAAGAGATGGAAATTTGATGTCAAAGGGACATTTATGTAAAGTTGGACGTTTAATTTGATGTCGTGCTCAAAATTCCGAAAAAAAAAAGGATTTTGCATCGAAAAAAACATTTAAAAAGTTTTAGAACTCTGCAACTTTTCGCTACGTTGTAAAAATGTTTGGAACATGTTATTTTAAGGGAAATTTAATGTACTTTTCGAATCATCATTTACCCAGAAGGGTAATTTTTTTCATTTGAAACAACATTTTTAATTGTTAAATTTAGTGTTTTTTCTAACTTTTTTTTCGTAAAATTGCGATTACTCGTGATGGTCACAAGCAAACCCCTTATTATTAGGGGGAGAGGGGGTAATATGCACCCCCGGGGCAAAATGCACCCCCAGCTTTTCTCGGTATTTGGAAGAATTTTCCGGGGAAAAATCATAGAAATTGGAAGCATGACATTACTAAATCATGCTGGAAAAATTTGAGCATCGCAGTATTAAAACAACTCAAGTTATTTGCAAAACTTTAAAATGTTGTGTTTTCATCTAATTTTCATTGCACTTTCATTATGATTTTTGGACAATATAAAAAGCATTTATTGATATTGTAAGTGTTGAGGTTAATAGTTTTTGCCATAATCTTCATTATTCTGATGATAGATGAGTCCAAAAACATCAAAAAATGCATTTTTAATTAAATTTTCAGCAAAAAGCGTGGTCGGGGCAAAATGCACCGCTGTGAAGCTCCTTAGTAAAAAACAGCGGTGTCATCTAGTGGTGACTAGTGAAAACTGATTTTACCCGGTGCATTTTGCCCCATGTTGTGGTGCATTTTGCCCCGTTGTTGTAGTGCATTTTGCCCCAATGTTGCGGTGCATATTGCCCCGCATTGTTGTTTGAAATGAATCAAAAATGTGTTTAGAAATTTGATATTTTCGAACAATTTTGAGGTTTTTTAAGACTTTTTCCACATGGATGATGAAGAATAATAGTTGTTTTAGAACATCGAACAAAATTCTTTCACAGTAAACCATTACAGGTTGAGAAATCACAGTTTTCCCTTAGGGGGTGCATATTACCCCCTCTCCCCCTACATATCCATTTATTTTTATAATTGACTGCTCTACAACTTTGTAGAATATTGTTAATCGCTAAAAAATACCCTGCAAAGTAACAAAAAACAAGAAATTTTAAAAAAAAGAAAAATTTGGTTCTAAATGAAAAAAAACCCTAAAAAATTTCTTCTAAAATAACCCGTCCCAAAAAATTTTACTGTCGAGTATCGAAAGTGGCAGAATTTTTGAAACTATTTTTGTTTTTTTTTTGCGATGAAAAATACGTTTTTTCGGAATTTTTAGTACGCTATCAAACGGGCGTCCAATTTTACATGAAAGTCCCTTTGACACCAAATTTCCAAACCATCGCAATTTCAGGCTAAAAATGATTGAAAAACACGTCTTTTTTCGAGTATTCAAAAAATGTAAGGAGTCGTACTGCCCTCCGTCACGAGATATAAAAAAACGGACCTCGGAATCGTGATCAGGAAAAAAAGTTACCCCTTAGGACAAAGTTTCACGCAAATTGAAGAGGAGTCGGAGCAACTTTTTCCGAGTTCGTGTTCGTTGGCGGAGAATTACACTTATATAAATCAACGCTTTGAGTTTCCAAAATGAAAACACCAATTCCAATCAAGTTCATCTGACCGAAATCGCAAATTTTCTCGGAAGTTCATAATTGCTGTCAAAAATCTCAAACATACTGGACACGTGCCGTGTTCACTTCACAAGCTTCATTTTAATTGCAATAACTGGCCGAAAAATAGTCAGAAACCATAAAATTGCAACCACCGACCGCTGATCGAAAACAAGACCAACCCACCTGCGGCGGAGGGTGGCTGACTGTTCCCGTAACCTAGAGCCGCCCCCCCCCTTCCTGCGGCGATGATGTTCCAGATAATAATAAACCATTTCCAGTGCGCAAAATTAAAAAGCCATAGAAAAAAGGTACCACGATGAGGGCCCGGGGAAAGAGCCCCATCATGACATTACAGTTCGCGTCGAAATTAATTACCAATCCAACCCACCTTCCCCACCGTCCAAACGCAGGTTCCGTGGTCGAAAAGCCCACCCCAAAAACCACCACGTGGGTCACACAATGGAGGAGCAATTTTCCACGCAATTACCCTTGTGATGGCGGCGATAATTAAATTTAATAAATTTATTTTGAGAAACATTGACGCCGAACAAGGCCTCCTCAACCCACCTGGGGTGCTGGGAGGTTGAAGAAGTGCACTCATTCACATTGCTGTTTGAGCGTCGTGGGCGGGGGTTCAATGAAACTCGCAGCTGCCTACCAACTGAAAGTGGGTGGCAGAAGCGGGGAGGGAGTGCCAATTTTACCAAAGCTAACAACTTGTTGGTTCCGACAATTCAAGGTAAAATGCAGCAGCAGTGTCGACAACGTTGAGCCGCCACTTTTGGAAGATCGGCGGAGCTTCCCGCTCATCAGGTGCAGTGGCGTTAAGAGAGGTGAGATTTTGTAGGGGTGATCAACAACGTTAATTCTTTGTTTCAAATTTTACTTTCCGTGTTAGCAGTCCAAAATAAGATGAAATCAAATGTATCCTTTATTTATTCGCAGAATTTTTAATAAAAGTTCGATTCAAATTGGGAGTTAAGATTGCAAAATTACGCTGTCTGCTTTGTAAGCGGATGATCATGGGTTCGATTCCCATCTGGTCTAACCTTCCATCGGATGGGGAACTTCGGTCTCGGCGTAATTTGTTGTTATGCCACTAAGTCATTCCATGTGTGGGAGTCGTTTCCCTGCTATAAAAAAAGACAAACAACACACCAAACCAAGCCTGCTCTGGTGGAATCGCTGGCGGTGGTTGGACCCGCAATCCAAAGGTCGCCCTGGGGTGGAAAGTTTCTTGGAGTAGAAATAGGATTCTAACCAAAATTAGTTTTTTTTTTCAATTTTAGGATTTCCCAGGACAAAATATACATACAGTATGTACAAAATGCTCATGAAAAGATGATTTCTATAAAAAGTTTTATAACAAATCAAAAATCAAGAAGGTTCAAAAAAGTGTAATTTCCCGGATTTACCATAAAAAAATATTTTCCGTTTCTCGGGAAATTCCCGAATTCAAGCGGAAGTATGTATTTTCTTAAATTTTTTAAACCAATTTCTGAAAATGTATAGATAAAATTAAAGAATTTAATATGGTTTTATTCAATTCCAATTATTGTTCATATTGTATTAATCAGATGGTCAGAAAATTTCATGTCTAGTTTAAACCATTAAAAATCTTTAACAAAAACTACTTGTTATTGTTTAGAAGATGATCAATGAATGTAACCACATTTTTAAAACTTGCTCCAAATATTTGAAAATATTGAGTTGTGTCAAGTAAAAAACACGAGAAATTAGATTTTCAAGGAAAAACTGAAAAGCTTAACTATATTGTTTATGGTCTGCAACCAGTATGACATGTTCTAGAAACTTAATTTGTCATGAAAAACATAATTTCTGCATATTTTTTTCAATTAAACTTTATGTGTCAATGTTAATCTTTATCACACTCTCTCAAACTGGTCACAGAGGCAAATTTGAAAAAATCAAATGATTGTGGAGTATGGATTCATTTTTCCCACAGTCCAAACACTTTGATAAAAAAATAATTCACATAAAAAAATACCTGAGATCACTTTTGTCAATTTATTGTACGATTTGAATTTATTTGATCCTCACACTTAATTTAAACATTAAAGTTGCTGTCTTATACAATTTTTCGTTAACATATTAATCAGAACCAAGGTCAACAATTATCATAAATTAAAAATTTTCCGTTTTCCGGGATTTTTGTAACCCCCAGAAATTTGACGTTCTAGGTGAAATTGATAAAAAAATTAATTTATTTTAAAAATAATATTCAAATGATAAGATTTGTCTACAGGTTTATATTTTTAAAACATGTATTGGGGCAGCTCACATAATTTCCGAGTACGCTTTTTAAGTTTTTATCAATAGTGCTTTTAAAAAAAGTTTTCTTGAAAATTAATATTGTTTGTGTGTTTCTGGCTTATTTCAGCCTTAACGTGCAAATTAAACATAAGAACGATTAGTTTTGATAACTATTTCGAAAAATTTAATAAATTAAATTTAGTAACTATTAAAATAATTCGTGTAAATTTAAAGTAAAGTAAAAAAAAACTTAGATGAAAAAATATTTTTATTAACATTTCAAAATGGCCCTTTTGAAATGGTAGTCTTGATTCAAATTTTTTTGAAATATTTTTTTTTTAAAAGATTGGAAAATTTCACGAATGTTTCATATTTTAACATTGAAAATCGGACCATTCGTTGCTGAGATATCGACATTAGAAAATGGTGGGTTGTTTTGGTGAGACTTAGAAAACATCAATTTTCCTGTTTTTAAATCTTTGCATGGCAATATCTCAGCAACTAAGGGTCGTATCAACAAAGTTCAAAAATGCAAAATATAGAGAATTTTCTCAGCTTTTCAAAAATAGGGCACTAATTTAAAAAAATGAATAACTGCTACTATTTTCAAAAAAGTTACCTGAAAATGGCTTTAAATTTAAAACAGCGCACTTTATCAAAATTTCACTTAAGTGCTTATTGATTGCAAATTTGATTTTACATCAAAAAAATTGAGGTTGAAAAATTTTTGCGACCAGTATTTCGATTCTTTGAAAAAATCGGTATTGATTCAAAAATTCATAACTCGTTCAAAGATTGTTTGCCCATTCTGGAAATTTCTGAAAAGTTGGCAACATATCAGAAAATGAAAAAAAAATAAAATAGTGTTTTTTCGCAAATTTAAAGTTTTAAAGACAAAAAGTGAAATTAAAAAACAACAAAAAACGTTTTACCGTGCATCTTCTTTTTCATTGTAGTCCATATTCATACCTACAACTTTGCCGAAGACAGCAAATCGATCAAAAAATTCCTTCAAAAGATACAGATTTTTGAATTTTCATAAATCATTTTTGTATGGACAGCTGCAAAATTTGTATGGAAAATTATATGGACAAACTAATGATGCAAAATGGCTTCTTTGGGCATACCGAAAGGACCACAAAAGTTTCAGCCGGATTAAAAAAAAAAAAAAAACAAACAAAAAAACAAAAAACAAATCGAATGACCGAAATCTCAGAGAATTGCTCATGACACTTTGCGAGTATTTAAATGATCATTTTTTCGATAGAACCTTGAAACCACTGTGACCAATTATTGATCGCAGTGCACTGCAGTGGTTTCAATGCTGTACAAAAAAAGGATCATTTAAATACTCGCAAAGTGTCATGAATTTCTCAATGATTATGGGTTCAAATTGAAAAACAGACTGCATTATCCATTTTTTTTGACATTCCACAATATACATGTTTTCCTATAACAAATCCTATTTAATAATGTTTTCATAATTATAGTTAACTCTCTAAAACCCAACCCCGCCTCTAGGCGGGCTTCGATCTAAACATTTGATAGACTATGCTTCTTAGCATGTTTAAACAATTTAAATGATAATGGTTTCATTCTAGAGTAAAAAATGTGAAAACCATGCAAAGATCAAAATCACTTCTCAAAAACGAAAAAGTAGCTAAAAAGCATTTTCAATTGAAGTCGAGCAATTTTAATAGATAAATAGGAAGTAAGTAGTTTAAAATAAGTAATTGAAATCTTAATTTAAATAGTGAAAATCAGTAAAATGGATGGAAACAGAACCGAATACCAAGTAGGAATTTTGCAAAAGAGACTGCCAAGACCAAGTTGTAGAGCAAATGATTGGATTTTGTTGTTTTTTTTTTATTAGAACGGAATTCTTAGAATGCTAAACACACGAGAGTTCATGTAGATAAAAAGAAGACACTGGCAGTTGGTACTATAGTGGCCGACAGCTATAAAGTCATTTTTTTTAAATCAACATCTCGGTACGAGAATTGAGCTCACGACCTTCCGCTTACAAAGCGAAACCCGTAACGTCATGCAGGCAGAAAAATATTTTGTAGAATCAGCCTGTACGAGGTTTGATTAAACAATTTTTTTGTTGAATATAATCAACGCCAATTTTGCGGTGAAACAAACCTTGATTTTCTCAATTCCACAAAAATCTTTTGTTGTTTTGAAAAAAGTTGCTTTGACGTTTAGCGTTGATTCAACAAAAATCTTGATTTTCAAATCAACAAAACGTTTTGTTGATTCAAATATGCCTTATTTTTCTGCGTGTGACCACGGTAGCTCGGCCGATAGTTTTTTTTAAATCTTAGAATTTCCCTTATATTAAAAAAAACGTGCATCTTCAGTTAACAGAAAAATGCTTCGAAGATTTGGCCTTAATTCATTCATTAATACTACTAAACCCCTTTCCACCCTTTTGCATAACATATGCGTTTTAAAATATCAACAACATTCCTGCATACTTCGCAAACGCGCCTTCAAAACGCGTTGTCTGAACATCTCTGCAAGCATACCTTAACCAGCTGGCAGTTTCATTCATTGGTATTGGCAAGTTAGCAGAGACAGGCAGTGAAAGGAAGTTGACGGCGTTCCTTCCCACGCCGGGGCGCCATGTGCTTTCATCACACCACACAAACCCCAAAAACAAGCCGCCACTTTTTTTCTCCCCCGGTCGGAACCGCCAACGACGATGTGTTGAGATAACAACCACTGCCCCCCTCTTTTTGCTGCGCTACTGCGCTTGACGTGAGTGACGTGCTCTTCCAGCTGTCACAGTCTGTTTATATAAATAAATGTCTTTTTCAACCGCTTTGACTGTACGCACGCGTTTTCGTCGTTCCTCCTGTAAGCCATCCGAAACCTCTTGAGGTTATGGGCCCAGGTCGTTTCAAGTCCGGGTAGTTTTTCGCAAGTTAAGTTTTCGCGATGTCGGAGGGAGCAGTTGTCCGTGAAGACCGGTACCATATCGCGTTGTTCGACGGTACATATTACGCGTCCTGGAAGCTGAGAGTTCGGGTACTCCTGGAGGAGTATGAACTCTGGGACTGCGTGGAGAGTGACGTGGGCGAGATCCCGGAGATCATCGTGAAGCCGGAAGATGCCCCGGCGGCCCAGACGGCGAAGCAGAATCGACGGGAGCTGGAGCTCAAGCGGCGGCGGAAGTGCAGGCGACTCCTGATCGAGCGGATCCACGACTCGCACCTGGAATATGTGCACGACAAGGTATCGCCGAAGCAAATCTGGTGCACGCTGCAGGATGTGTTCCAGCGGAAGAGCATCGCCACTCGCATGCACCTGAAACGCCAGATTGTTGGCATGCGGTTCGAAAGTGGAGGGCTGGCGGATCATTTTCTGCGTTTCGACCGGCTGGTCCGGGAGTTCCGTGGAACGGGTGCTGTGATGGAGGAGCTGGATGCAGTTTGCCATCTGCTGCTGAGCTTGGGGACGGCGTTTCCGGCGGTTGTGACCTCCATCGAAACCATGGCGGAGGATAACCTCACAATGGAGTTCGTGAAATGCCGGCTGCTGGACGAGGAAACAAAGCAGCAAGGAATGGGCGAACGAGAGAGCGAGATGGCTGCATTTTACGGCGCGAGACAGCAGAAGAAGTTGCGCTGTTTTTCGTGCAAGAAGGAAGGCCACAAAAGTGTCGACTGCCCAGCGAAGAAGAAACAACACAGTGAGAGCGCGAATGTTGCTGGCTCGAGCGAGCGCAACAGTGTTTGTTTTGTTGGTGTGCGCGGTGCTGAGCCGCAGAAAAAGCAGCGGCAAGTGAAGTGGTTCCTGGACTCGGGAGCGTCCGATCACCTGGCGCGGGATAAACAGCTGTTTACGGACCTGCACCGACTGTCGGAGCCGATCGAGATCGCCGTGGCCAAGAATGGCCAGTCTGTTGTTGCGGAGCACTGCGGTACTGTGAAGATGACGGCGTTTGTGAATGGCCGATCGATTGAGTGCACCGTGAAGAACGTTTTGTTTATGCCGCACCTGCGGCACAATCTGCTGTCTGTTGTGCGTATCGAAAAGGCCGGAATGCGAGTTGTGTTTGACAGCGGAAAAGCTCAAATTTACCGTGGAAACGAGCTGATCGTGTGTGGTGCTCGTCGGAACAGTTTGTACGAGATGGATTTTCGTACTGTCGATCGGGAAAAATTGTTGTTGTGCGATCGTGCACAAACTGACCATAATTTCATTGCTCTCGCTGAATGTTACATGGTGTCAACCCCGAAGCAGATCGTTGGCAGAAAGTGCAAGAAAACGATCGTTTGCGACACGTGCGGTGCAGGTAAACAAACACCGTGTGGAACTTGGGTACGAAGCCGGTGAACGGGTTGAAGTCGGGCTGGAAAGAAAGCAGCAGAATTTGGTGCGTCCGTTTGCTGCCGATGCTGATGAACCTGGTGGTGATCCCGCTGAAGAAGAATTTGGCCGTTGGGACGAAGAACCTGAAACTGAGCCGAATTATCGAGAAGAAGAAGAATCCGGAACAGCTGGATTCGCCTTGTTTGCTACGAGTTACATCGACAACATCACGCAAACGATTGCTGAGAGGACGAAACCGGACGAGGTGATTGATTCGTTGGGGTGCAATGAAAATTGTTCTTTGACGATGCTCCCCACTGGTCGCACACCGGTCACCTGCAAGTGGAGTCGTTGGAAGCGAGGTGACGGAGTTGTGGCTGACAAGTACGAGGCGAACCAGAACGTTCCGGCTGGTGTTTTCGTTGGATCACCAAGAAGAAGAAGAACACGCAGCCAGATGGACTTCAGCAGGGGAACGCCCCGAGGTGTTGGCGGCGTCGATTGCTGTGTGAGAGTGTAGACGGGATGCTTCGGATTGTCCGGAGAGTTGGAGCTACTGTTTTTGTAGTTGAGATGGTGCTGTGGTTGAGCAGGGGTGTTGAGATAACAACCACTGCCCCCCTCTTTTTGCTGCGCTACTGCGCTTGACGTGAGTGACGTGCTCTTCCAGCTGTCACAGTCTGTTTATATAAATAAATGTCTTTTTCAACCGCTTTGACTGTACGCACGCGTTTTCGTCGTTCCTCCTGTAAGCCATCCGAAACCTCTTGACGATGAGCTTTGAAGTGCGCGTGATAATTTAAGCTTTAAACGGCAATCGTTAAACTTCGACATGGTCGTTTTGGGGTTCTTCACTTTTCCTCGGTTTTGTGTCAAGTTTTGGAACAATGACGGAAGTTCGGAACGCTTGACCGTGGAGGCCGTTTTATGGCCTTGGAATAAAAGGTCGAAACTTTGGCCGATATCGACGACCCCCTTCGCTGAATTGACACTAAACTTTGTGTCTACGCTGTTTTGATGGTTGTAAATCTCACAAGAGGTTTCCACCAATTTCAGCTAATCTGCCCCAAAAATGATTGATTTCACGCTGAATGGGCGTTAATAGTGGGCTTTAAACGCGAGTCAAATAAAAGTGAGAGTGAGCTTTGGGATGACCTTAATGGAGCCTCGGTCGCGGTTGATTGCAGCTGAAAGTGATACCACTGCGTATAGTTATTTTTAGCTTGCCGTTCGTGAAAATCATCGCTATGTCGAACTGCAGTTAATAGAAAGAAAAGTGTTTGCTCTATTTTTTAAAGAGAAGAATTAAAATTAGCAACCTCATCGATTATTTCAAAACATTTCAACTATAGAAATGCAGACCGTCAAAAATGAAAAGAAATTATGTATTGTACAGGACATTTATTGTTCCATTCAATGCTGCACATTTCACCTCCCAAGCCCCAGCCAAAATTTTCACTAATGATCGCGTGAAATTTTGCATCAACGCTAGAAAGTAATAAAAAAAGCGCCACCCGGCCATTAATTTTCACCATTCTCGTATTTTCTATCTTGTGACTTTCCACCAGTCGTTTCTGCTACTTTGCTGCTGCTGATAACATTTTGCCAGTACTGCACACTCGAGGGTAATTACGTTCACTTTTCATGCCGAAAATTTCCCATGAGAGGCGAAGCGAGCGCCAAATTTCACGCCGCATGTTCTGCCACGTTGTGTGACTGTGTATGTGCGGTAATGTTCGTTTATAATTTCCTGAAATTTTCATCCTACCAAGCTTTCGAACGTTTTTCCTCTCGATTGGATGGGGATTGTCAGATAATTCTAGCAATAACTATATTTTTAACCATACATGCGCAGTTTTCCATGTTTCGCAGTTATTTTGTACAGTTAAAAAATAATCAGTATCTAAATTGGTTTCGTTTAATTTGCCCTTCCTAACTACACTTATATTTTGACTCACATTCGGGTATTTTGTATTTTCTTCGCGTATTATGTTGTATTTTGGTCTCAATCCATCTTGGATCCCATAAGCCCCGTTTGAAAATAATAAAGGAGTTTTACTAGGGGATTTATAAAGTCAAACACGCAAAAGGAATGGGAGCAATGAGAATGTTAACAAAACCTTTTCGTTATTTGGATAAATTTGTTCTAATATCTGAAAGGTTGAAAATCGGATTACAGTTTTTCATTTGTTTCTATGAAACTTTTAATGTTGGATTCAAGTATTATTTAAGTTTGAAGGGCAACAGAATTGAAATCAATTCGAGTTAAATACCTGGCAGTGCGTGGCCGAATGGTTACGCTGGCCGCTTTGTAAGCGGATGATTCTGGGTTCGATTCCCATCTGCTCCAACCTTCCATCGGATGAGGAAGTAAAATGTCGGTCCCGGCCTTGGTTGTTAGGCCGTTAAGTCATTCCAGGTGTAGGAGTCGTCTCCATGCCATAAGTACAAACAACACACCAAACCAAGCCTACTCCGGTGGAATCGCTGTCGGCGGTTGGACTCGCAATCCAAAGGTCGTCAGTTCAAACACTGGGGTGGAAGGTTCCTTGGAGTAAAAAGAGGTTTGGGTGCTCTCCCCATTCAAGCCTTCGGACTCCTAGGTTCGAGCAGAAACTTGCAATAGAGACCACAAAAGACCCGGGGGTCGTTAATGTGGATGGTTTGATTGACCTGTCCTCGAGTTTTCATAGAGTTTGGAAAAGCGAAATCAAAATTATTGTTTGAAGAATCAAAACTATGTGCCTAATTTAGAATAAAAGTATTGAAACATTTTTTGTCTTTATTTAAACCACTGATGAAATGTTGAGAGGATTACCATACACAAGGTTTTTCAAACTACCCCCACAAGGTATGTCCAAATCACCTAACAAAGAATGCCTCCTCTACTTTAAAAATCGATTTTCTCGAATAGTACTAAATGGTCGTTGTCACAAGATAGCACACAGCTGACGAAATGTCATTTTGCTTTTCGAGTTCTATAATCATGTTCCATTTGAGTCAGAATAAACTTCAAAATGAACTATTCGTAATCTGTTGCTAGATTTGGCATTTGTGTTACACAACCATGTTGAACAATGGTTTTTTGATCAAAATGAGAACAATTGACCAAATTTTATGACACTTGTTCAATAATTAACGTATAAAAACGCTTGTGCAGCAATTGTTTAAAAAAAAAATAAAAAGCGATGTTTTACTTGCTACTTGGGTAGTGAAACAGTGAAACTCCTGTGTAAACAGCTGGAATGCATGGATGACGAAATCATCTCATCATTCATTTGCCGTAGTGCTGTAATTCAATGTAGTCACCTTGAAATTATATTGCTTTGTAGCTATTTTTGGTTTAGGTGTATGATAAAACCAATTTTGGTTAAATTCCGGACGTAGAATGGTTTTATATATTTTTAGAAAAGTATTTTAAGGACCCTTCTCTTTCTCTTTTTTTTTGAATCTCGGAGCCGTTGCATCGTGTCAAAAAATGGTCGAAGACCAACTTGTAGGAAATCTGACGAGATTTCCGAAAAAATACACTTATGAAAAATAGACGACATTTCAACAATATTTTAGATTTTATGGTTTATAGAGGTGGGCCAAACCGTTCTTTTTTAGGAGCCGCTCATTTTTCTTCACTCATTAAAAAGAGCCGTTCTTTTTCAAAATAATAACAAAAATGTTATTTTTAAGAATGGTGTGATTTTTAAAGTCATTTCACATTGGACTTTTACAAATCTTTTGAAAAAATAATAATTTAAAACCAAGAAGATGTCCTTGAAAACTAAAGTTCTTGGCGGTCTCTATGTCAAGATTCCTCCTCGAACCTATACTTTCAAATATTTGAATGGCATCCAAACTTAAATCTAAATTTTTTGCTAAAATTAAATATTGCTGACATTTTATTTGGAGAAAATATTCTGCGAACTCTTTTCTAAATTCTGATTTAATCGACTTTAGTGACAAGAGAATTTATTTTTTCTCAAGATCTCTCAGCTATTTAGTAGATGTTTGGTAATGTTTTACAAGCTAAGCAATTTAAAATGCTCAAATTTGTCTACGGGAAATACTTTAATGTACGATCAGTCGTGCATTGAAAAGTTATTTCATTTTGTTTAGAAAATCATTTGCTTTTTGAATTTCAAAGAAAAGTAGCAAATTCAAAATGAGTTTGAAAGCTTATTAGTGGTGTTTGACAGCAATGCTATATTGGGATTAATTTGTATTTATAAGCAACACAGAAAAAAAAGTTTAATTTTGTTATGTTGAAAATTTGGTAGGTTGAATATTACCTCTTTTTTTTAGTTATAACATAAAAAATGTGTAAAAATAGGAACCTGACGAATATTCAACAAAAACTGATGAAAATTCATCATTTTCTGGGGTAAAATTAATCATTTTTTTGACACAAAATCTTACCATATTTTTTTTTCTGTGAATAATTTTTCAATTTGGAATAGCATTTTCAATTCTGAAAACAAATTTTATGCTACAATATGTATGTATGTATGTATGTATTTGAACCCCCGTCTTGGCAGGACTTGGCCATGACCACAGTATATTTCAACTGAGACGGTTCGGTTAGTAACCACCACAAATTTTACAAATTTATGCTACAATAAGTTCGAAATTCAATAAATTATATTTATAACAAGTTTAAAAATAATTCCATCTTGGATCGGTTCTTTCAAAAGACCGGAGTTTAAAAAAGAACCGCGGTGTTCCGAATTTGTGGGTTTCATGAGTCAATGCTTTCTTCATGAAATAGAATATTTGCTATCGATTTTTTGCTATGCTATGATTTTTTGAACATTGCACAATCAGTGAACTGTTTCGAATATGAGAAATTACTGCACCACGGAAATCGATTTACAAACCTTTTTTATAGAACAGTCTTTGTTTTGACCACTACCCAAGTCTTACACAGCAAATTCTGATGTTCGTTTTCAAGTAATATTTACTGAAAACTGCACCACTGAAATTTTGCAGTTAATATTTCGCTGAACTTCAGATAAAATTTGCAGCTGTCAAAGTTTACTGTCAAAGTTTGCTGAAATTTCAGCAAGTTTTCATTTACTGAAAATTTCAGTAGTGCAGATTTCAGTAAATTTAACTGAATTCAGAGAAACAGAGAATTTAAAAATATTTTTATCGAAAAAACATGGTTGCAGACCAATTTTTTTGTATTTTTTTTTTCTTGAATGTGTAAAACTTTTCAGTTCAGAAAGCTCCACCCGATGTCTCATTTAAATCAAGCCTATTGGCTTGTTAATATCAGCTCATTTTTCTATCGGGTACAGCAGGGTTTTTTAGTGGAATGAGCTGGATTGAAAAAAAAAAAACAATGTTTAGCATTTTAAGACTACTAAAACATACAAAAAAGCAAAAGGAGTAAGGTATATTTTGGTAAGGTTTAGTCCGAAAAATCCTAATCATAATTTACAACTTTGCCAAAGACACCCAATCGATCAGAAATCCCTTCTCACAGATTCTTAAATATTTATAAAAAAAAATTGCAACAAAAAAACTTGAGAATTGCCGAACTTTCATATAGAAAATTAATGAAACAATTAAATGAGAATGTTATTCTTATTTAATTGTTTCATTAATTAATTTTAACTTTAAAAATGTCTGGAATCCAAAAAATCTCTGTACGTAATATGGTGTCTGATAAGGCCCAGCTTGTGATGATACACATCAACTTTTACGAAACGATCACCAGTTGTTTTAGTCCGAGCCGTGATTTGAAGCCCGATCAACCGCTTGTGAGGTGGAATTTCACCTCTTAAGCGATATCTCAAAAGGGTTTAAAGCTTTGTGATTTTTTAACATAAAATAAAACCATTCTAAAACACTATAAGACTTTCAATAAATTATTTATGTAAAATTGAGCAATTCCGTTCTTGATTTCTTGCCCAACTCAACCATCAGATTTTTTTCCTCATTTTCATGTAACCGATCATTATTCATAAACACAAAACTTTACACCGCCACGATCAACCTTCGCCGGTTCTGTTTACAAGCTTTCCTCACTCAGCACAAAGCTGTGCTCACTGAATTAAAAGTTTCTCTTCATGAAACCGCCAAACACCGAAAAAACAGCTCCGCCACATGAGGCGACACCACCAACCGGCAATGCTTCGTTCTTTCCGCCAACCAGCCCAGCCAAGTGATTTTCCGGCTCAACACATCCGTTTTCTTCTTCTTCTTCTTTTTCGTCAGCGAACACAACAATTCTCCTTGAGGCACTCTCACTTTCCACCAGGCTCAACCGTCGCCGGTCAACCAACGACGCCGACGAGGATGACCTTTGCGCGATAGTCCTTTGCCGCGAGCTCTTGAAGTTCACCGCCGAGGAAGTTTTCTCTTTTTTTCAGTCGTCGGATCGCCCGATCGACGACGAATGCATTTCCTCACACAAAATCAGAAGGTTCAGGTTGATCAACCAAGCCACTGAACTGGAAAAGGCTCTTTGCCTCACACTGCCTGGCTGAGCCTAATCCGCCTTGCAAACAAGCAACTTCAACTGGGCAAACCTAGTAGCTTCGTCCAACAACAAAAATCTGCAACTCTGCACGCACGAAAACAACAACAACACGGATGAGAACCCCGGCCGGGTCCCGCCAAGACCGACCCCCTCGAGTCGCGATCGCGATCGGAACTTGACGACGTACCGACGAGGCCGACCAACAGGAAAAAAAAGGTGTTGAATCGGCAAGTTTCAACTCAAGACTGAGCGGAGCTGGTGAGCATGGGTTTGTTGGTTGGTTGGTTCGGGTTGTTTGGAAGAGCTGCTGTTGGAGAACTTCGTAGAGAGTGTTGAGACCCACAGAGTTGTGGAGTGTGAGCAGAGCTACCAGATTTGCTGGGATTTATGAGCTAGTAACGAAGGATTGCATTTGAATGTGTCACCTGGATGAGATCAATTGATCGGTGTAATTGTATCCGGGAATTGTAACGGGAGAGGAATGCTGGTAGAATTGATGGTGACAAGTGATGTGATCATGAGATCTCACAGAATTTATAAAAGTCTTAGGACATGGTCAATTGGTTGGTTTTGAACAGTAGTTGATGCAACAATTTGCAGTAGTTTATGCAACAATTTGCAAAATAAAATGTTTTCAGCACGAGTCATGAGTGTTGAAAAAATTAAATTTTGCAACGAGCTGCTTACAATTTGTTTGGAATTCCGAAAAACGCTTTTTGAATGAAATTTTATGTCAAACATCCATGTATAAACAAAACTCACTGTTCAGAACAAAAAATATATTGAAAAATGTTACTTTTCCATAGTAGTGCTGAAATGTTCAACTTTTCAATAAAATAAAAAAGGTTCTTTAAATAGTGAAAATCAGCTAATTGGATGATGTTAGGAGCGAGTGATTACCATGCCAAACATACGACAATTTCCAAAAGTAATTTAACGAAAAAATTGCCGTTTTTTATAAAAAAAACAAGGACACATTTTTTTCCTTCTAAAGGCAAATTTAAGTATATCTACCAGATATGAGCCAAATCGGTTAAGGTTTAGGGGTTGTGTTGAGTTTGCATGAGAAAATGGTTTAAAAATGTATGTAGAAAAGCAAAATTTTCGTATTAATGCTGAGAGATGATGTAAAAAATCATTAACCAAAAAAAATGATGATGATGTTTTTAAAATATAATTTTTACATATAATTGTATAAGTTACGAGAAAGGGTAAAACTATTAAAGGATTTTTATCCTTAGTTTTAAGATCTACAAAATACCATTCAACTGCTACAAACATAAATAAATCTCACAAAGATCTCATCAAGTTCTACGAAAATGCGAAATTTTTTAAAATGTTTAATGATTTTCGGACTCTGAATTCTAATGCCCGGTGCTTCAAAAACATTTGTCCCTATTCAGCCTGCAGTTCCAACTTGCCCAGTTGACGGAATTATGCCTGTTTCAGATGTTGAAATTAACTTGAAAAGAATGATTTTTTATATTTTTTTGATTTGGATAAAATGTTATGTCAAGGATGCAATAATCGCAAAAAAAATATAGTTCTCTTGCGATTTTTTTTCTTTCGCTCCTTAACTTTTCATTCGAAGACCCACTTAAATTCATTTATTTCATTTTGTTTACATACATTATTCACCTATGGAAAGTGACAGGTCAGTTTTTAGCGTGTGACGTTACACTTGCAAGTGTAGTAGTGAAATCGGAGTTCCGCCGAATGATCAAGATAATATTTTTTGAGTTTCTTTTTACCGATCTTTCGTGCACGAGCGAGGAGCGCCATATTCCATTCAGATTGATGATCGTCAAAAAAAATTAATGAAGATTTATCTGTTTTATGTGTAAATTTTCTATGACCAAAAAAGGCGTTTTGCATCATTCATTCGTCCATACAAGGCTTATTAAAATATTTAAAAATCTGTATCATAAATGATAATTTTACATGAAAACCCAAAAAATGACCAAAACTCGATTTTTCGATACTTTGGCTCAATTCTGAGGGCAGATTCAGATTCAGCGGGCAAAATTACATGAAAAAACATATATTTGGACATTTTTCGAATTTCATCAGGGTGGTCCCATATGATTTTCCCTTGAAAATTGAACTTTTTCATATGAAGATATCTCCAGTTTAAAAAAAAAAACACCTCTGAGGTTTTTTCAGCGTTTGTAGTGCTAGATCTCCTCTTTCAAATGCAACCTGGTGCTTAAAATTTGGCTTGCGCCTTTTCGAGATATTTAAGTTTTAAATTTTCATCTTTTTTACCTTAAAATGGCTGTAACTTTTGACCCTTAAGTCCAAATTGACATGTCAACAAATAAAAATGTTCGTTTTTATGAGCTTTGAACGTGCTCTGAATATCACTTTTCTCTAAAACTTAACCCTGAATTGCCACGTTCAAGAAACTGATTTTTGAAGGTTTGCTCAGATGCTTTCTATAAATTTGTTCATAGAAGGCGTAGATTACGAGATAAAATTTTGGTGTCTTCGACAAAGTTGCTTGAATTGGCAAGCCCAACAACTTTTTAGAAGACGAAAAAATTCCCAAAAATATTCCTGTAAAGTTAGATTTTCAAAATCACCCTAATCGTGAACCACCCTAATTTTCAACCAAACCAAAAGTTGCCCCTTTCCATTTGCATTAACTCTTCTGAAGACACCAAAGCTCCAAAACTTAACCATTTTTCGGAAAACCCATTTTCCACTTAATTATGCGATCTGGACCACTGTGCAATGGTTCCCGAGGCAAAAAAAGCCAAACAGGAAACATGATGTTTTTTTTCTACATCACAAAAAACAGAAAATATGTTCAGAGATCCTCAAGATTCTACATATAAAAAAATACGTTCTCAACAAAAATTAAATTTCAACTTGAGAACGGTGCACGAGATCGAAATTTATGTAAAATACTGTTTGATTGCAAATTTGACTTGACATCTTGTTTTACATATAAACATAAAGTTTTTATTTACTTTTTGCAATCGTTTTCGAAAATTATGATTTTTTTTTCAAAGATATCATAATTTTGTCAAATGAATAAAGACTAACTTGTGCCATAACTTCATGATTCGAATTACCGGACGCTTCGAAACCCGGACACCTCATCTTGTTTTATCAATTATTTGGATATAAGTGAATGTCAAAACTGTATTATTTGATGAATTCTAATATCAACTATTATTTAAAGTTTGTTTGAACGCTGTAGTTAACGCCAAAATAATTAGATAAAATTAAATTATAACTTTACCAAAAATGTAAAACATTTCGCTGAAATATTTCATAGCCGTCAGAAGCACCGGGAAGGCAAAGCAGAAATTTATGGTTTTAATTTCCTTAAATTCTAGAAATTTTTATGTATAAAATATCGATTGTTTTGATGTTAACAGCTTATTTGAAATCTAAAGAATGCCATTCACTTTTTTTTGTAAAACGTATCCAAAAATGATGATTGGGAAAAAAATATTGATGGAATCGGATCTCAGATGACCAGTGAACATAACTTTGATAAAAGTTTGAAAATATATTTTTACACGTCGTTTTCATTTCCGTTTTACCAGTTTTTGACTTAAAAATTACATAAAAACGAACATCAAAAATATTTTTCTAAACTTTTGTCAATGTTTTGTTTGCTGGTCATATAAAAAAGATTCTATAAAATAAACAAAGAAAAATAGACAGTTGTTATTTTGACGTTCAAAAATGTGAAAATCAGGCTAAAAAATTTGAGAAGGCCTGATCTAAATAAAAAAGCAAAAACACAATCGTTTTCCGAATAAATGTTTTAGAGGATTGCTCTTTTCAAATTTCGGTTGATTACATTTCCTAAATATTAAATTTTTAATGTTTATTAAATAAATAAATAAATAATTGAGAGTTATTTTTTATTCTGTAACACCCATCTCGGAATGTGATTAACGTCTTTTGATATAAAAAAAAAATCAAATTTGGGTTAAAAGGAGGGCTCAGCATAAAGTAAGACCGTCAATCATTTTAAAAGAAAATTGATCTTAACTCTAAAATGATCTGTACTTAGTTCAGTTTTACGATTTTTTGCTCCAAAATGAATCAGCTTATCGTCGCCGTCGTGCTAACTTGTCGCACGTGCATTTTGGGCCAAATTTAGTTAAGAACGCCATTTTGTGCAGCTAACAATGCCTCACCTTTTGACGTTCTCAGATCCCCAAAATTTGATTTCAATCCTGAGAAATTCAATAAAAACCGAAAAAACTCCGTGCATTTTTGTCACTTTACATATGAAAGTAGTTTCAATCTTGTCGTGATATCCTGTCATTCCCTGAAAATTGATGTAACGAGACAACTGGCCAAGGGATTTCAGGTCAAAACGCATTTGTCACACGTATATGTCCGACTGCCGTAAACATTTGTAATTATAACTCGGGACTCCAGCAACCAACTTCAACCAAACTTTGAGACAATGCTCAGAACGGTCAGCCAAACAAAACCTGTTTGTTATTGTTTACTTTGCGTGCTCTAGTTTTTGTTTATTCAAGAACAAACATTAAAACGCGTTTTCCTCGGAACGTAGAAATGGCGGGTGCGACAAGATAGCACGACAGCGTCGATATGCCGGTTAAACCTTTCTTAAAGGCCCTGGAGGAATTTGTGATCTTAATCAAATGTGTCTCAAAAGTTAAATAATTTTGTGAATTGATTTCCTGGTTTCATTGATTTCATTGATTAATGATGATTTTCATAACTTTATCAACAAGAACATTTCATAACACGGATTTAGGACTTATTTGAATTATTGTTAAAATGTTTTTAAATAAAGGGAACTTACGCATCATATGAAGAATATATACCTGAAAAAAATAAGAAAAAAAGTCAGTAATCACAATAAACTATTTGAAACGTTAATTTTGCTAAAGCATTACAGGTCCCCCCCATCTGGCACCCCTGCCGCCAAGAAGCTCTCCGTACTCTCACGGATCAGACGCCGGATTGCGTGCCAGTTCCAAGCCGGTGCGCGCCTCACAATACTCTGCTGACGAGGCTCGTGCCTGCCATTCCGCGATGGCTCAGCTGCTAGCTAACTGATATTACTTTTTTTATGCATTTGTTTTTGTTTTTGCAATTCATGACCAGACCACATGGGAGAGTCCTCCACACTTCTTCCACTTCGTGGTATCGTGCCTTCCATGACTCGAATACTTTCGTTCTGAGTGCATATTTCAACTGTTGTTTGTGGCACGACAAGGAACATTTTGACACAACAATCGAGTTGAAACGTTCTTTGGCAAACTTGGTGTGAAATTTCGCGGTTTAAATTTATTATCCAGAGAATCCCTCATACGATTCATTTGGGAATGCACCCTTCTAATCCAATCAACCGTATTAGTTCCAGTTCTGGATTTGCAACACTACCCGTTTTGCCCAGCTTCCCTTCATAAGTACAGTGCTCCAGAGCGCAACTCCACTCTGCTGCAAAACACACCTCGGTTGGTCAGCTATGGCTAGAACGTGATCATGCAGAGTTAGACCAACGATAGCTGCATCTAATCTCAACCGATCCCGCTCTTCTCGTGTAAGCTAACAAAGCATATCTTTTTGATCGATTTCGACGCGATTCCATTGCGTGGTGTTAAGGTGAATTACTACTACTGGGTGGGAAACCAGCAAAAAATACTTGGCAAAACAAATCCAAACAAGCCAAGTCTGCCCGCAGTAAGTCAGTTAGTCTCTGTATGCAAATGATGTACGCCGCATGCATGGTTGGCTGAACTTCCCAACAAGTAGCAGCAGCAGCAAACAGCTGAGCTCAGCCGTACAAAATCCGTACAATGCGGTGTATGTCTGCGCGCAGGTTTGTAGACGGCGATGGCGACGACGGTGTGTGAAAACTTAAATTGCAATTAATTAAAATTAATTTAGTTGCTTTTTGTATGCAATTTTATGGAAACACAGAGCTTCGGGCTGGCCTCTGTTGATGGAGTGTTGATTTGTTTGGCAGTTAAGTGATTAATTGATTTTTGTTTCTTTTTTTATTCAAATTGAATTTGTATTTATATCAAGTTTAATAATACTTCTGTCATTTTAAAATCTTAAGTTCTGTATACACTTTAAAACCATTTTTGGAAATTTCTACAAAATAAACAACCTAAATATTATAAAATCTATTCTTTGAGAACGATTGGGGTGCGTTGTTCCCCATTTTTCTTTGTAATTTTAACACATAAATTAAATTCAATTTTTATCGAAGATTTTTATTTTTCCCGTTTTCAGAAGGTCATTTTGAGCAACTTTAGCAACAACATTTTTCTGCAAATTTAAGCCTAAATTCAAACAAGAAGCATAAAATTCGTTTAAAAAATATGCATGAAAATGTCTTTAAAAATATTTTTTTTTCCCAAAATTGAAAATCGGTCTGAATAAGCAAATTGTAGGAAATGTTCTCAGCTTTTTAAAAATGGGTGTTTCAGGTTTGTTATACTTTTAAGAAGTATTTTTAAATTGCAAAAACAAACGAAAAGATATTCAAAAAATTTAATATTTAAAGTTCTTTTCAATAGCAAATAAAAAAAACATTTTGAATATTTTTTTTGTGTTTTGTGTGTGTTTTTTGTCTCATGTCCAGTATTTTCAAGAAAAAACACGATTTTAAAAAAATCAATTCTCCTAAACCAGATTTTGCACCATAACGAATTATGGCTCAGAAGATGTATTTTTAAGTTCCCTAAAACATACCAAAAAATCTAAAAAAAAAGTTTGTGTGAACACCCAGACCACCCTTCAAAATCGGTCCGATTAATCGGGCGGCAAAAAATATGTTTTTCAAAAAACTTCAAAATGTCATTCAAGTGCAATCAGCTGAAATCAATTTGAAATGCATTCCCCTGCGTTTAGAATCATTTTCAGCATGTTTGGGTTTATTCAAAAATCGTTCGAATTTTGAAAAATTGACCATGTACAGTACTGCAAAAAGTGTTTTTTTTTTGCTAACATTTTTGTTTTTTTTTTTTACATTTCCAAAGAATTTATTATGATTTTCTATTCATGTCCCATGATAACATATTTTTTATATGAGACTTATTTAATTTGAATCGCATTGGATTAAAATGGTGGTTCATTTAGAATCCAAAGCACAGCAAAGAACAAAAAAAAACATTTTGAATTTATTTCAGTTATCTTAAAACTGCTGTCAATGTTTAAATTGAAGTTTAGATTATCACCAATTAATAGGGAGGTAATTTGAAAAACATAACAAATATAATAAATACATAAATTTTATGACTGTTTCAAAAATTTCCCGGGATTCCAAAAATATTTTTCCCGTTTCCCGGAAAATCCCGTCTTGTCATTTTTTCACATCTTGACGTTTTTAGCCTCCTGTGATCAAAATTTGATTTTACGCAACTTTTCCCATACAATCTGCAGATCTTCGGAATCGGTTCCGGAGTGGCCAAAGTTGTCACTCTTTAGCGTAAGAACCTTCTTTGGGCTTATACGAACCCAACGCAGTAAAGAGCGCTCCGATCCGACATTCCGTGTTGAATTGATTCGCGTTCGAACAAAACCATTGAAATTTTTTATATATATAGATAATGTATAGGTGACTAAAGAAATAAAGAGATCATATGCATAGCGAGAAAAAATAAAATCTCAGAAAATGTCAACAATCAGGATTGCAGGCCGAAAAAAAAACTTAGTTTTAACATTAATTAAACATTATTAGGGAAAAAAATATCCAACATTATTAGGGAAATTCACTTTTTAACACCATCTTCAAAATTGATCCACCGCGTTAAAACTACCAAATACTGGAAGCAAACACTTTTAAACATAAACAAACAATAAGTGACCGCTCAAGTACGCTAAAGAATGGTTATGAATGATGGAATCACAACAAAAAATAAATAAGTAAAAAATAAACAAACATGCTGAGTACAAATCACAAAGAGAATGAAGAAAATAAAAAAAAAATCAAGAAACAGGAAACGCCAGAACCGCCAGTTGAGCAGAAACAAATTGCGCGGAATCCACCATCCGATATTCTGACCACCACCAAGTCCAGAAAAATCTGGTTACAAATGAAGCAGTTAAAACTTGACTTATGGTCGTCTTGAGCGGAATATTAACAAGCCATTGATTGGGTCACATAGTTGTTTATGCAGATCGGAAGACCACCGGTCCGTGGGGAGGGCGCATCTGGGTCAGTTCCAAACGAAAGAAATGCTCCTTTGGGAACCCACCACAACTACGACCGACACGGCGAGGCGGTCCGGAATACTGATGAGCCCTTTGGAATGCCGCGCCGTCGAAGAAGAAGGGCGCTGCTATGCAAATTTTACCATCTTTTTTTGAACGCAAAGTTTAAAGTTGGAGTTTGTTTCAAAGTTTGAGTTTAGTTTACGGTTTCGAGCCTGACATCATCGACCACCGGACGGTGCGTGGGGAGTGCAAGAAGTGGTCAATCCAACGCCGTCGATGAAGTTTCTCCTGAGTCACAAACTGGTCAGCTGCTGCAGTTCCGACGAAAAGCAATTTGTTTTTGTGAATCAACGTGAGGTTCGGCTTAGAGAGACGAATCCGGTTCGTCGGAGGAAGAGGGGCTATAAAAATTTTACTTTATGAATAAAGTTGATAAGGTTCACACAAGCCGATACTATTATGTCACCAATTTTAGCATATTATCAAACAACCTGGCCTCGTGGTGGGTTGATGGACCAACTCGAATTTGGGGTCTGAAAAGATGGGATTTGAAGCTGAAGACACAAAAGAAGATTCACAATGGGTCTCATTTCTATGAGCTAAAGATAATGATACTGGCTGACGCTGATATTCACAATTAAAAATAGAAAAGAAAATCAATATAAGCCTTAATATACAATTCATCGGAAGTTTAAACCACAAAAAGAGTCATAAACAAATCAAATTAAAAAAAAACAGTTTCCTGTGAGGTCAAAATATTGATTTTTTTTTTCATCACTTTACGTTGAAATCTACAGAGGATTACGAACACACTCCACCCTTTGCACAGTGGTCTGAGGAAAGAATTGAGCAGAATAAAAAAAATACTTCGCGGAAGTATTTTGGGGCTTCGCTGTCAAGAAAACATTTTATCATTGTTAAATTCAAAGTCTTTTGGCAATGTCGTTAACAACTTTGCTGAAGATAACAATTTTCTATCATGTTTTTTTTTTTTTTTTTTTTCCCTTTTTTATGGATTTTTATTTATTTAGAAAAACGATACATTTACATAACTCTTCACCAGCTTTCATCATCTGTGCACGATTCTCTTATAGGTGATCTTGATCGAGATCTTCTGTGATAGTCTTCGGCTTTCTTCTTCCCTTTGTATGGCGGTATAGCTAACTGTCCTAGTTTAATCTTTTTCATCAAAACGTCACTTTTTCCTTTTTCAGAATCATTTGGGTTTCTTTCTGAGGTTAACTGCGCTACTTGTTTTCTTTTGTCCACTACCAATTTCTTGTCAACATTAGATCCCTTCCCGTTCGCTTCTACCTGCTCCGCTGACTCGACTGTACTCTTCACTAAGACTTCCGCAAATGAGATTGCTGTTCCTGGTGTGTTGTTAACACTTTCCTTTTTCCTTGGACATCCTGCTTTCTGATGACCCGATTCTCCACACTTAAAACATTTGTTGATCAATCCGTCATAGTAAATCCGGGAATCCACGTGCTGAATGCGAAGCTTGGCCGGAATATCAGACATAACCTCCATTAGCAACCCTCTAACTCCATTCCAAATAGGAAAACCTGTTTCCTCGGAAAATCGTTCCCTCACCTGCTGATGAACTTTTCCATACCTGCTCATTGCTTCCGCAATGTGGCTGTCCTCGACCTCTGGAGGCAACCCAAAAATCCGTACATATTTGAATGCTCCTGAAGCTTCGAATATGTTTACTCTTGCCGTTCCTCCATCTGCGTAAGTAAATGTTTCCTGTGGGCCAAGTTTTTCCAAAGCTTTGCGCATTAGAATGACTGATTGGAACCGAACGAAAACGCTGTAATTTTCGCGGTACATCGCGCTCAAATCTGCTGCGCTCCATTGTTTCCGTTTGAAGAAATTGAATATTTCTCCATCGGTTGGCTTTTGACCTTGAGGTCCAAAGTGGATCTTGATCGTTGCTTCTCTTCTAGGTTCCATTGTTCTGTGGAACAAAGCCCAGAACACAATAGCTGCACTTTTTCACTCTTTTGACCAGCTCCTTTTAAACACGTCTGATACGCTCGAGATGTCTTCACGAACTGATGTTCAAGCTAAATCTAGGCACTTTGAATGTATCTCTTTAGCGTGATCGGTTTTGCAAAAAGTTTCACTGATAATTGAGAACATCGGCCTGGGGGTTTTAAGTATTTAACCTTGTATGAAAATCGATAAAAAAAAATCCGAGTGTTGAATTTTCAATCAAAGTAGGCATGATTTGGGGTTAATCGGGGCCGATTTGGCTACAAAACAAAATGACGATTTTTTACGTTTTCGGCAGGAAAAAAACTATTTTTATTCAAAAAGTAACATTTTGTACTACAAAACCGTTAAATCTGCACCGATTTCCTTGAAACTTTCACCAGGGCTATGCTTTGACTTGCCTACTTTGATTAAAGTTTAACACCCAATTTTTTTTATTCCATTTTCATAAAAGGACAAAAACTGTTTCACTGCATGTATTTGGCTCAAATTTCGGCAATCGGCCTATTTTTGCATGCAGAAAAAAAATATGCATTGTTTAATTTTAGTTTGAAATTACTGAAAAAAACATTTTTTGTTTAGAAAATATCAGCGAAACAAAAATGTTGCCAATTTTAAAAAACATTTTTGCTCCTAAAAAAGCAATGTGATTTTAGTTTTCAGTTTTGGACAATGTTTTGATATGGATTTTGATCAACAAACCAGAAAAAAATAAATGTTTGACGAGATGAAACGTTTGGAGAAATTGAGATATTGACTTATTCAGAATGGCACAGCCATTCCACGTCAAACAGGTAGAATCCAAATCAAAAGTGCTCCGGTTTGCTGAAATTTGGCATGTGAGTTCCTTGCCCAAAATAATTTGAACCGTCGTTTTCGTCGAAAAAAAAAACGTCGTTTTCGTCGAAAGCAAAAAAAAAATCATTTTTCAAAAAATAATATTTCTAACCAATTTTGTAGCGCCACATTTCAAAGGAGGCTTTCAAGGAAAAATACTATGACATTTTAAAAACATAAATGAGTACCGATTAAATGAAAACATTGTTTGCTGTTTTGAAGGTATCGGGACCAACGAGCTCAGAGCTAAAATTTAAGTTTTTATGATTTTTCAACATGTTTTACTTAACATATACAAAAATGGTGAATGTTTTGAACACTTTACTGCCGTTCTACGCATAATTGTCCCATGTTCAAAAAAGTGCAACTGAGAAAAAAGCGATTGAAGTTTTTCGACCGAATTCTGTGTTTCTACGCATAATTGTCCCGTGGGTTCCTATTCGCCCTATGTGTCCCTAATCGCCCCAGTTAGCAGTTTATCACCCTCATTTGTGATTATCTTGCTATACAATTGGCAAACAAGACATAATGCTTAGAAAAACTAATGATTCCGTGTAAGAAAATACTTGGTGGGACAATTATGCGTAGAAGTTTAACGATGGGACAAACAGACTTGGTGTTGTTTTTAAAGAGTTTCCGAACAAAGTACCATATTTTATGTGTTTTTCTTAAAGTACACATCAAGCTAAACTTAAAAATGTCATAAAGTCAAAATCGTCCAAAACTGACATGGGACAATTATGTTTAGAACGGCAGTTTACTGCACAGAAACGATAGTTGTCACATCTAAGAATAGGTGAGGAATATTAAAAATACTTAAAATGAGAACAAACCTAAGTAACATTTTAGGCTTTATCAAAGCTCTCACAACCGCTATAAAACCAGCCAATACCTACATTAACATCACTTAGTCGTAACAAACTTCCCAGAACCCCAATAAACCCCTCTTAAAACCCAAAAGAACCTCCGCAAATGATTGTCACGGCCTATTTATAAAACTTTCATAGGAGTTCAAGGCTAAAAAACTGAATCCCAACAACCTCCACAAAGCCTCGGCCTCTACAAAATATTTGATATTCTTTGCAAAAAAATTTCAAGCTGTTTTTAAATTTCTAACGCTATGCTAATTATATCAGAAATTCAGCATAAATGTGGGTTTTCACCAAATTTATTACTTTTCTTTTTTTGCAACCAAGATGGGGGTCAATCACATTCAACCAGAAAACGCGTTTAGTGCCATATTAATGCATTACTAATTGGCCGCACTGAATGCTTTTTAGGAGCTTATAGTTTTAAGGAAGCTTTGTGTATGCCTAATGGCACTTGATAGCTAAAACACCCTTGGTTTTAAAGAAGCATGCGATAAAACGGTTTGGCATGACATTGCCATTATGTTTTCAATACTCTCTCAAAACATTCTTAAAAACCTTATTGAAAGCCATTTGGCTTTTATTGTCACAAGGTTTTATGTCCAAGGCATAAAACCTTGTAAGACCCTACAAATTGGCTCTTGCTTATTAATAGCGGTGGATGCCAAAATAAAACTATGAAGTAATAAATGTGCTACCATAAAACCTCAATAAAACTAGGTGGTGGCTAGTTCGTTTAAAAATGTTATTTGGAAGCTGTACAAAAACGAGCAGTATGGCAGAATCGTCCCATGCATGTATTTAATCACAAAAATGTATTATTTTATTCATTTAAATGAATTTGCTAATACAATTTGAAACAAAATATTTGTGTGCCTAATACAAAGCAAAACATTTCATATTTTTAAGTATTTCAACTATCAATATTTGAAACCAAAAAAAAAATCTAATATCGATCTCATTAGTATTTGTTTTGCTCTATTGCCATGAGTTTATTTAAAACTGTTTGAAAAAAAATTGAAGAAGTGAAATTAAGTTAAGTTCTACAATTTGAATTTCAAGCTTTACAAAATTCCGCAATCCAATTTTTGATACATCTGAGCCTAAATCAATCTGGCTACAAAAATAAAGCAACCAATTTGTGTGTGTGAGCTGCTGCTGTCCAAGCGTGTTTAGCTATTTTCGGCAAAGAAAATCAATTTACGGAAAGATCACGCAACACAAGAATCAATCGAAGCCGCACATATTGAGACCAAAGAAGAAACAAGGTCTTGATTATGGGATTTGCACCTTTAGCTCGCTGGGGCAATCGGAAACAGGTGCAAATTATGTGATGTGGTTTGGGGATGCTTGTGTTGGCAAATTTGGACCAAGATATTTTGTGATTTTTTTCAGAAATATTGAAATCCAAGAACAATTGGTGAAACATGGAATGACAACTGCCCATAATTGAAAATTCGGCTATTATGCCAAATCAAGTATTCCGAGAAAAACGCGTTTTTGTGTTTGTCACAAAATCTCCGTCAAGGCAATTTCCCATAAGAGTGGCATATTAGCCGTTTGGTTTTTCTTATCGGCAGCTAAGTCTAAACATTATTTCAGTAAAATTCAAGGTCCAGAAGATGCGTTGGAACGTCCTCTACCAGCTGGTGCTAATATCTCGTTTTTGCCAAAAGTGGATATTAGCCGTTTTTTCAATGGTGGGCAGACAAGTCCTACATAATTTCCACAATAAGCCAACTTTCGAGTGACAGCAATCAACAGGGCAAAACGTGCCTGCGCTGGGAACGAACAATCCGTGCAATGTCGCCAGTAATCTTGCGAATGTGACTAACGCCATTAACTCACTTGAATACGGTACTCTACTGTTTGCAGAAGCAGTTACCTGCACCCGTTTGCTGGAATGCCAATCTCACCTGGTAGAGGTACCCCAACCTACATACGTCAAGAGGTGTAACAAAGGTTACAAAGGTGTGGCAGCGAAAGCGGGTTGGGAGGAGGTGAAGGGTGGTGCTGATAAATGGGGGAATTTAATATTAATCAATTAGTCGAGATGAATTAATTTCAATCTACGCTGCAGCAGCCAGCGACTACGTCAACATCGTTGGCATCTCTGAGGGAGTGAGTGAGTGAGAGAGTGAAAGAGTGAGTAAGTGAGTGAGTGAGTAAGTGAGTAATTGAGTTAGTGAGAGTGAGTGAGTGAGAGAACTTTGTAAGTAGATATTTAAATTTTTAAGTTTAATGGAACTATGACAAATACCAAATTGTAAAGAAATATATAGTTTCAATACGTAGAAACTATTTTTTTATCATTGATGTGCAAATTGCAAACTGAAAGCGAAAACTAGCGGATATAACACCCATGTGCAGTGCACTCTCAGTTCCCGAGAAAAGCAAACAAAAAGCCACAGGAAAATGTATATTTTTCACTTTCCATTGCAGTGCATACAACACCAGCAGCATCACACCACTGCTGCCATTATCTGTTGACTCAGTTACAAGACTCTTCGCAAATGACCACCACTCAAAAAAGGCAGGCCTGCAGATCGAATGCCACTTTGACAGCCAGCCAGAGGCATGCATGGTTTCGCACATTTTCTGCAAATTTGCTGGTTGAAAAGGAAAAGCCTTGGATGAGATCACACTTTACTTCTTCTATTTACTTCGCTCAGCGCGGGCAAGAGTTTTGTTTTTGTTGTGGTTTTTTCTCTTTCAATACTTACAACCGTTTGCAAACTGCTCATAATTAGGCTCACGACTGAGGAAGAAGCAAACTATGAAGAAGAAGATGTAATGATCATGAGAGAGCAGAGGGCTTTTGTTAATTTGATTCGGTTAACCGCGGTGGATTTTCTTGAAATAATTCGAACTGTCAAAAATCCACCAAAGGATCTACCGGTGGATACTTTTCTACCACAGTTTTTTGTTAATCAATGTGGTAGATGTTTTGGTGGATTTTTGACAGTTCGAATTATTTCAAGAAAATCCACCGCGGTTAACCAAATCAAATTAACAAAAGCCCTCAGAAGAAAAATTGAAAAGATGATTTATTTTTGACGTGTCGGAATGCCACGCTGACTCCGTCGTCGTGAATCCAGGTGTGGTCAGAGAATGTCCGGAGTAAAATGCGATCGCATTTTTCGGGATTTTTAATGCTGCGTGCGGAATAAGTCAGTTTAAGCGTAAAAAGAGGTAGTCAACTTTTTAGAATTGTTAAAGTGTGTTAAAATAACTGGTCAAAAACAGGTCCAAACGCGAATCAAGTATGAATTTTGCACAGAAAAAAATTGTGTAAATTTTGAAGCTTTAATTTTGGATGGTTGAATATTACCTCTTTTATGATGTAATTTTACCTCAATTTAGACTGAAAAAGCGACATTACACCAGAAAAGATGTAAAATTACACATTTTTAGAGGTAAAATTACACATTTTTTCTGACATAAAAGATGTACCACTTCCCAGATGTAATATTACCATGATTTTTTTTTCTGTGTGCTTGAGAATAGCATTATTTTAAAATGAAATATCAAATATATTAATTATTATTTTTAAGGTCCTTAAAATATGTTTTATTACTTTTATGTAGTTTTTAGTTTTTAGTTTTTAGTTTTTAGTTTTTAGTTTTTAGTTTTTAGTTTTTAGTTTTTAGTTTTTAGTTTTTAGTTTTTAGTTTTTAGTTTTTAGTTTTTAGTTTTTAGTTTTTAGTTTTTAGTTTTTAGTTTTTAGTTTTTAGTTTTTAGTTTTTAGTTTTTAGTTTTTAGTTTTTAGTTTTTAGTTTTTAGTTTTTAGTTTTTAGTTTTTAGTTTTTAGTTTTTAGTTTTTAGTTTTTAGTTTTTAGTTTTTAGTTTTTAGTTTTTAGTTTTTAGTTTTTAGTTTTTAGTTTTTAGTTTTTAGTTTTTAGTTTTTAGTTTTTACTTTTTAGTTTATTTTGCTCCCTTTATTTTCAGTGAAATTTGAAAATATTGAAGATAAAAGCAATATGTAGCATAGACGGGTATTTATACTCAAGAAAAAAAACTAGCTATTTAATAAAAATCTATTTTTGATAAAGATAAACCAAAACCCTTAATTTTCTTTACATGTTTACAAAGAAGTTAAACAATGTAGTTTAAATGAAACAAACATCACAATTTGAATAACCATCCAACTTTGCGCTAATATTTAGCTTTACACGCCTACATTTGCTAATCTGCGATGATTGATGCGTTTCAGTGCGGCGAAAAACGATTTGCTTTCAAACCAAATAACGTGTTTGGTAAACGGTCAAATTTGCACTCGGATGGGGTTCGAAGATGAAATAATAATTTGGAAGCAACGAAAAAAAAGAGCACGCACGAAGCCATAAATTCGCTTTCGTTTGAGGCTAATTTGGCACGTTAAATTTGGTCCGGTTTTCCACGACTTGCTTGCTTGCTTCACACCGCCCAACCTGAAGACACACGCTAATTGGATTAGCGTGAAATAGTGTCTAACTGGCAGCACAGCAGTCGACTCAAGATGGGCGGTTGTCGATAGGGGTGGAGAAAAGCTAAACACAAGGTAGCATGCTGAGCGGATTTGGCCATAGTGAAATTGGTGGTTTTGTTGGGTTGGGTTCGGCTTTTGAAATTGGACTATCCGCATTGGGAAATTTGCACACGTATTGATTGGTGTTTGTGTAAATAAAATCAAACCGTGCAAAGTTTTGGGAAATTTATGCTGCTCCAAATTGATTTCTTTCAACAACCAAACAAACAAACTCACACGTGCTTTCGAGCTTGGTGGCACTACAATTAAGTTAACACTCGAATCGATTCCATTCTGTCATAAAACTAAGTTTACTGCCATTGTACGTACAAGGTGCACTGTTGAAGATTGCATCTATTCTTAAGTTTAAATTGAGTTTTCAGCAGGGGGTGTCTTGCCTTCGGAGTCGAGCCGAGCAATGGAGCAGAAAGTTGCAGTGCAGTGACAAGCTTCTTGGCTATGAATATAAATAAGATGCTTGTGCTTGGCGGCACACTTGTAGCCTTCCAGCGGCGGAATTAATCCACTCCCACCCCCTTGCAGTCATTAATTTTATATTAAAAATTAGAGTAATCCACATAGCATGAGAGTGATGACATCCTGCCAGTACTTTCCAGCGCCCATTTGGGTGCTTAGCTTTTCTGCTCTTGTTACGCAAAGCTATAGTTTTCCCTACTCTTTAGAGTTTGACACTTATATTGATGTCGAATAATATTCAAGCGGGGAAACAAATATTTCATTAAAAATCTAAACAGTGTTATTCAAAGTTTGTAAAAATGTTGCATTCAACTTGTTGAAAATTTTATTTATTCAGCGCTTGTCATATCTATCCAACTCAGAAAAGAATATTTTTAGCAACTTGTTAAACAGAGACATTATTTAAATAATTTCAAGTTTTTTGTACTTCTGTTCCATTGAAATTTTGATGTCATCCTCTAGCAGATTTGTTTGTCTAAGTTTGGCGTATTCTCAGGCAAAACAGGCCAGATTACACCCTATTACAAAGTTATTACGAAACTTTGAAAATATTGTAAACGGCCTAACTTATTCTAATAATGAATGATTTTTGCCAGCAAAAACTCAGTGAACGATCCTCACTGAGTTTGTGTAAAAGCAAAATAACAGAAGAGCAATTCTCCACCAAAACTGGAAATGGATATTATTTATAGTTTTTTATTTGGTTGGTTCTTATTTTTAGGGTCCTTCTCTATGACCGAAAAAGTCATTCTGTGCCATTGGTTCACCCATACAAGGCTCCATACAATTTTCGCAGCTGTATATACAAAAATTGCACGCAAATATCCGAAAATCTGTAACTTTTAAAGGAATTGTCTGATTGATTAGGTGTCTTGGGCAAAGTTGTAGGTATTGATGAGGAAAAAATAGGTACACAGAAAAATAATGTCTATTTTTAGAATTTGACACTTTTAGAACATTTAATATTGTGCCCATTTCAAATGCTTTTTACGAAAAGATCATTCAATTTTACAAATAATTCATTGCATTAGAAAATGTGGGAATGTTTGGATGAGACTTAAAAAACTTAAATTTTCTTGTTTTTTTCTGTTTATCCACTGTATTTCAGCAACCAGAGGTTTCTTTTGTAAATTTTATTGCAAATTTTCTGTACTTCTCGAACAAAATATTATCAGGAATGAACAAACATGGTCCTTACTAATTAAAAAAATGAAAAAAGGAATTTAAGTAGAAATTATAATTTAATTGGCTATATCTTGAAAACGGTGCACTACACAGAAAAAAAATGTGAATTTACACGACATGGAAAAAATTAATCACATGTAAACTCAGTTGATGTAAACTTGAGATTCGACGTAAACGGTTAAATCACACGTAAAATCATGTTTTTACATATAATTTGTTACAAATTTACATCAAATTGCATTTAAATTTAAATGTTTAATGAAGTGCAAAAGTGTTACATCATAAATGATGTAACATTCGGAAATATTTTTTTGTGTGTATATAAAGAAAATCTTTAAAGTAATTTTCGATTGCAGATTTGATTTTAAATTGAAAACTGAAGTCAATAAAATTTATCGAGTAAACACGGTGCTCAAAATACCGTTATTATGAGAAAAAAAAAATGCAATCCGAGATTTTGGGGTCTATCGATTCCTTAAACCATGGGGCACCTCTGTGCAAAAAATAAAAACATTCGCTGATGTAGTTTTCGAGATACAGCCCTTTCAAGATGTTACATTCGATTTTCAATAAGAAAACCAAAATAATCTCTACAATTTTAGCATTTCAAAGAATATGAATTTCGAGATAATGATGTTTTTTGCTTCATATGACTGTCAAGTATCTCTGGACAAAGTTTCAGAAGGTTTGCTGATGTAGTTCTCGAGATACAGCCATTTTAAAATTTTATTTTCAATATATCGAATTCATGACAAATTCATTTATTCGAGCCGATAGTTTACAGTCAGAAAAAACATTTTAAAATGGCAGTATCGCATATATTCAACAGTCATCAGAAGCAAATGGCATAATTTTCACGAATTGCATATTCTTTAAAGTGCTGAAATTGTTTTGATTTTATAGATTTTCTTTGAAAAAGTCGGAAATATCATTTTAAAATGGCTGTATCTCGAGAACTACATCAGCAAACCATGTGAAACTTGGCTCAGAGATACTTGACAGTCATATGAAGCAAAAACATCATTATCTCGAATTGCATATTCTTTGAAATGCTAAAATTGTATAGGAGCAATTCTCTACAAAACCAGCCGATTTCGACCATTTTTATTTTTTGTATTTTTTGATTTGGCTCAAACTTTGTGGGGGCCTTCCCTATGACCAAAGAAGCCATTTTGCATCATTAGTTTGTCCATATAAATTTCCATACAAATTTGGCAGCTGTTCATACAAAAATGGTACGTAAATATTCGAAAATCTGTAACTTTTGAAGGAATTTTTGGATCAATTTGGTGTCTTCGGCAAAGTTGTAGGTATTGTTAAGGACTATTTAGAAAAAAATAGGTACACGGAAAAAAAAAATTCCCGATTTTTTTATTAACTTTTTTTTCACAAAAACTCAAATTCCCAAAATACGTATTTTTTTATTTTCGAGATTTTTTGATATGTTTTAGGGGACAAAAATCCGCAACTTTTGAGCTATAGAGAAACATGGTCAAAAAATCTGCCGCCGAGTTATGATTTTTTGAAAAACTGGTGATTTTTGGAAAAAATCGAAATTTCATACATAAAAATTTTTTGACCTCATTTTTTTATGCAAAATTGAATTTGCAATCGAAAATTACTTTACAGATTTTTTGATAAAGGGCCCCGTTTTCAAGATATAGCCACCGAAAGTTTGATTTCAGCGAAATATTTGCAGTTTTTCAATTTTTAAAAATAGTGACCATGAGTGACCATTTCTAAAAATATGTTTTTTGAAAAGTTCAGAAAATTTGCTATAAAATTGTCTAAGAGACATCAAAGATTGGACCACTGGTTGCTGAGATACAGCGGCTTAAAGAAAAAGAAACACGAAAACTGAAGTTTTCTAAGTCTCACCAAAACAGCCCACCATTTTCTAATGACGATATCTCAGCAATTAATGGTTCAATTTTCAATGTTAATACATGAAACGTTCGTGAAATTTTTCGATCTTTTCGAAAAAAATATTTTGAATCAAGGCTAACATTTTAAAGGGCCAAACATTGAATATTATGCCCATTTAAAATGTTAGTCTTGATTTAATCTTTTTCAAAATATTTTTTTCGAAAAGATCGAAAAATTTCACGAATGTTTCATGTATTAACATTGAAAATTGAACCATTAATTGCTGAGATATCGTCATTAGAAAATGGTGGGCTGTTTTGGTGACTTAGAAAACTTCAATTTTCGTGATTCTTTTTCTTTAAGCCGCTGTATCTCAACAACCAGAGGTCCAATCTTCAATGTCTCTTAGACAATTTTATAGCAAATTTTCTGAACTTTTCAAAAAAAATATTTTTAGAAATGGTCACTCATGGTCACTATTTTTAAAAATCGAAAAACTGCAAATATTTCGCTGAAATCAAACTTTCGGTGGCTATATCTTGAAAACGGGGCCCTTTATCAAAAAATCTGTAAAGTAATTTTCGATTGCAAATTCAATTTTGCATAAAAAAATGAGGTCAAAAAATTTTTATGTATGAAATTTCGATTTTTTCCAAAAATCACCAGTTTTTCAAAAAATCATAACTCGGCGGCAGATTTTTTGACCATGTTTCTCTATAGCTCAAAAGTTGCGGATTTTTGTCCCCTAAAACATATCAAAAAATCTCGAAAATCAAAAAATACGTATTTTGGGAATTTGAGTTTTTGTAAAAAAAAAGTTAATAAAAAAATCGGGAAATTTTTTTTTCCGTGTACCTATTTTTTTCTAAATAGTCCTTAATAATACCTACAACTTTGCCGAAGACACCAAATTGATCAAAAAATTCCTTCAAAAGTTACAGATTTACGAATATTTACGTACCATTTTTGTATGAACAGCTGCCAAATTTGTATGGAAATTTATATGGACAAACTAATGATGCAAAATGGCTTCTTTGGTCATAGAGAAGGCCCCCACAAAGTTTGAGCCAAATCAAAAAATACAAATAAAATCCATTTCCGGTTTTGGTAGAGAATTGCTCATAGATTGTTTTGGTTTTCTTATTGAAAATCGGATGTAACATCTTAAAAGGGCTGTATCTCGAAAACTACATCAGCGAATGTTTTTATTTTTTGCACAGAGGTGCCCTATGGTGTAAGGAATCGATAGACCCCAAAATCTCGGATTGCATTTTTTTTTTTCATAATAACGGTATTTTGAGCACCGTGGTAAATTTTTTATTTTGCAGAAGCACATTAAAAAAAACAAAAAGTCATAGCATAGAATTTTTATTTGCATTGAATTGGTTTGGTTGGTTGTTTTTGACTTGGATTTGGTAGAATTTTTTAATGTTTCATCAAAAAGTTTTCCCATTTCATTTTGTTTTTTTATTTGTAAAAAGTCTGTGTATTGTTGTGGATGTGTCTAGAATGCAATTATATCAACTTACAGACATAGAAATCCATGAAGGGGAATTCTTTTGAATTCAATTCTGCCATTTGGAGCGTGTTCAAGGAGCCCAAATCTATCATACCTTGACTGTCTGCCTGTGTGGATCAATCAGACCGCGCACTGTACTCACAATGCAGAGATCGCCGGTTCGAATCCTAAGGCAGACGTAAAACAATCCCTCTCTTCTTACTTAGGAGTCTTGTCACAGGGCTACATTATAAGGTGTTATGTCGATTTTTTTTTACGAAGCTGAAGCGTTTACTGACATCAACTTCAAAATTGTCGAGTAGTATAATTGAAAAACTGGTTTGAAGATCTGGCAAAACTGGCACAAGTTAAGGCCACTTGAGTGATATTGATGTACTTTTGCTGCCATAACTGAGTTGGACTTAACACCTAGGTTCAATATCAAAAATCAATTTTTATCTGCATTCGGTCCCCAAAGAGTTCATTATAATTTACATGAAAATCATTTTGAGGATCTTTCTTTGCGAATGCACAAGGTAAATCACCAAAACCGTAATTTTCTTAAAAATTAAGAGATCTTTTTCCAAAACATTGTTCAACCCTTTAAAACCCGAACCTGCTTCTAGATGGGCTCTGATCAGATTAATCGCCAAAAACCAAAATTTGAACGAATATCTGAAACCTATATTCTTAACCATAATTTAATCATTAAAAAATAACCGACATTCCAAAAAAGCCAAAAACATAATCGATATACATTTATGAATCTTACAAGCCGATGGCTCAATCAGAATGCATTTGGGGTAAAGTTTGACTGATTGCTTTTTTGACACTTAATTATTAGATTATGATCCTATTCAATACAGTAATATATGCGGTAAAAAAATTTCAATTTTATATCAGCTGAGTTTGTGGTTTGAATAATTTTTTTACAATTTCTTATTTTATTACTTACTTTAATATTGACATCAAGTTGCAATTACCTGTAACGAAATTGAAAAAAAAACGAGTTAGTAAATTGGTGTCATAATTTTGAATTTATTGACTCATACCCGACTAATTATAAGTTCACCAACCTATAATCATTGACATAAACTAGCCACTACTTTCCTCTACTCGATATTACATTACATTAAAGTGCGGCATACCACCGAAATTTCCATAACGCGATTGTTCAACCTTCCGCCGGCCATCCAACGTTGATTACCGGGGGGCCACACTCATTGCTCTCTTATGCTATGATACTGAACTCTCCTCACCACCCTCCTTCCCCTCCTCAACATAAGACCACGAATATTGTTGCAAGGTCCATTGCCGCCCAGTAGCCATATGCAAATATACCAAACACCATATCCATCAGCTCATACATTGGAATGCCGCGGCCTCCGTCAGTACGAATAAAGTTTTTTTTTTAAAACAAAAAAATCGAAAGTGAAAGAGAAACCCGCCATCACACGTGAGTCGAAAAACAACAAAATTTGTTTATTTCTGTGCCTTCCCTCTCGGGCCGAGGCGTTTCTCCAATTTCTTCTGCGTGTGCCCCGTGTTTGGCTTTGGAATATTATTTTAAGTGCTCTTCACTGCAAATAGTTGGAAATCTACTCCCCCACGCAATCGGCGGGGTCAATTATCTCACCAAACAAAGCTAAGTAATAATCGCCAGCCCCCAGGCTCACAGTTTCTTGCTGGATCGAGACCGAGTTGTAACATTTGACGTGTGTGGATTATCTCAGGCTGTAATTTTCTCTGCTTTGAGTAACTTTTACGAAAGTCAAATTAAGGTGAAACTAGCGAGGACAGGTTAGTGACACTGTCCAGACGGTGTGGTCGATGACTTTATTTTGGAATGTTGATTCAAGCCGAGCTTTTTTACTTTGCTGTAACTCTATTCTACTTACCTCTAATATTTACTCTTTACTCTTTACTCTTTACCCAAGCAGCAATTATTGTTGCCAAGCCTTATTTGCAACTAATTCAAAACAATCCAAAATAGCTGTGGCAACATGTACGCAACACTCCTGGTGACAAAAAAAGCGCACGACAACGACGCGATTGGCAACAATAGCCAGATAGTTGTGAACGTGTTGCGGCAATGTTTCCTATGCGATGCTAAGTTTTGTAGGAGAAATTGATGGTGTTGCAATAATGTAACAAATATGTTGCAAATATGTCACCATTACGGTGAAATTTTTGGTTGCTTGAAATCAAACGTGCAGCCGAAATGATTTCAAGCGCAACAAACTTCTAATTAATCTCTTAATAAATATGTTTCCGTTTTGGTTTCGCTACAAAACAAAAATGGATAAGTCTGGAAAAATAAACCTGTCGCAGTTTTCGTCGACAACAAACAAAATTGGTTTTCTTCACTGTATAGAAGGTTTATGTCTTTGGCCATTTCAAGTTTACCGAGTAAAATTGCATTCTGCTCATGATTTTTTCATGCGCCCTCAATCTTTTTTAAATTTGCTATATTTTTTGGAGCAATTTTTGGATCAAAATTTTAAAAGCTTGCTAATATTTTTGAAAATTTTCTGGGCTTTAATACTAGCTACGCAGAATGTCAATTTTGTATCAAAAAATATACAAATTGTGTTAAAATAGCTGAAAATTGATTGTAAAAATATTTTTTCCAATCTACCATCATGGCGCTTTGTACGCACAGGGGTGTATTCAGGAATCTTTTATAAAATAAGCTGTATGAAAATTGTTGTTTGAATTATTTTCAATTATTAGTTTGTATTGGGAATCAAGACAAAATTTAAATTTGCATCCCATTTAAATTAAATTTCAAGTCTACTAAACATTTTCATGTTTGTACCCATGCAAATACCCAAACAAATAATCATAATAGATTGTTGTGAACGAGAGTTAAGACAAGTTTAGTTAATAAAGCTACGGTGATTATTGATTAAATATTCTTGACATAGCAACATAAACGAGATTTATTGGCACACCAAAACCATTTGCACTACAACTCACATTTCTACTCGAAAATTGACTGTATGGAGAGAAGTTCACTGAGTGTCATCAAAATAGTGCCCAATTTGGTCAATTTCTCTCTAATAAATGTTCCGTAAATATTGTTGCCAGGAACTTATATATATATATATATATATATATATATATATATATATATATATATATATATATATATATATTAGGGTGCCCAGAATATGGGCAAATGTTTCAAAACCTCGCTCCACAAGCCGAAAACTGTTCCCTAGGGTATTCTAAGCCTCTGTGCAAATTTTGAGCGAAATCGGTCAATATTAACCCATTGATACTCGGGCACGAAGTTTGTATGGGAAAAATCGTCAAAATGTATGGAGAAACGGCACAGTTTCGTAATACTCCCTGTAGGTGGCGTTGCGAGTGTCCAAAGTTTGCCAAACGTGAGATTCTTATGTGAAATTTAATGCCCAACAACTTTGTAGAAGAGTGCAAGACGATCCGAGTTAACCCCAAAAAGTTATTAGCATTTTAGTGAAGTGGTCTCCAACCGACATGGCCAAAGGGCCTAATCCGGTATTGCCACTAAGGAAAGCAAGCATAAAATTGTAATTTTGGGATATTTTTTGTCAAACAAAGAAAACAAAATCAACAAAGTAGCTGAATCCAAATTTAAAGGTTGATAGGCGGAATTTTCAAAAAGACGCAAGACATTCAAGATGGCGGCCAAGATGGCGGCTGTATAGAAAACCCTAAACACAAAGGGTATTATGTGACCTGCAATCGACTACTCAAATTTAACTAATCTTGGGACTCTAAACACGATTAAGACCACTACACCCTGGTAACATTTTAGGTTTTAAGTAGGCCATAAAAGCCTATTGAGGCCGTATGAGGGTTTCCAGAACCATGATAAAACCTGTAAGTTTAAAAATGTTACTAGGGCAGACTTCCAAACAGACAAGGTTATTCAAACTAAGATGGTGGCCAAGATGGTGGCTGTATAGAAAATCCTATAGATAATGAAATACTAAAATTCTAAAATACTAAAATACTAAAATACTAAAATACTAAAATACTAAAATACTAAAATACTAAAATACTAAAATACTAAAATACTAAAATACTAAAATACTAAAATACTAAAATACTAAAATACTAAAATACTAAAATACTAAAATACTAAAATACTAAAATACTAAAATACTAAAATACTAAAATACTAAAATACTAAAATACTAAAATACTAAAATACTAAAATACTAATATACTAAAATACTAAAATACTAAAATACTAAAATACTAAAATACTAAAATACTAAAATTCTAAAATACTAAAATACTAAAATACTAAAATACTAAAATACTAAAAAACTAAAAAACTAAAATACTAAAAAACTAAAATACTAAAATACTAAAATACTAAAATACTAAAATACTAAAATACTAAAATACTAAAATACTAAAATACTAAAATACTAAAATACTAAAATACTAAAATACTAAAATACTAAAATACTAAAATACTAAAATACTAAAATACTAAAATACTAAAATACTAAAATACTAAAATACTAAAATACTAAAATACTAAAATACTAAAATACTAAAATACTAAAATACTAAAATACTAAAATACTAAAATACTAAAATACTAAAATACTAAAATACTAAAATACTAAAATACTAAAATACTAAAATACTAAAATACTAAAATACTAAAATACTAAAATACTAAAATACTAAAATACTAAAATACTAAAATACTAAAATACTAAAATACTAAAATACTAAAATACTAAAATACTAAAATACTAAAATACTAAAATACTAAAATACTAAAATACTAAAATACTAAAATACTAAAATACTAAAATACTAAAATACTAAAATACTAAAATACTAAAATACTAAAATACTAAAATACTAAAATACTAAAATACTAAAATACTAAAATACTAAAATACTAAAATACTAAAATACTAAAATACTAAAATACTAAAATACTAAAATACTAAAATACTAAAATACTAAAATACTAAAATACTAAAATACTAAAATACTAAAATACTAAAATACTAAAATACTAAAATACTAAAATACTAAAATACTAAAAAACTAAAATACTAAAATACTAAAATACTAAAATACTAAAATACTAAAATACTAAAATACTAAAATACTAAAATACTAAAATACTAAAATACTAAAATACTAAAATACTAAAATACTAAAATACTAAAATACTAAAATACTAAAATACTAAAATACTAAAATACTAAAATACTAAAATACTAAAATACTAAAATACTAAAATACTAAAATACTAAAATACTAAAATACTAAAATACTAAAATACTAAAATACTAAAATACTAAAATACTAAAATACTAAAATACTAAAATACTAAAATACTAAAATACTAAAATACTAAAATACTAAAATACTAAAATACTAAAATACTAAAATACTAAAATACTAAAATACTAAAATACTAAAATACTAAAATACTAAAATACTAAAATACTAAAATACTAAAATACTAAAATACTAAAATACTAAAATACTAAAATACTAAAATACTAAAATACTAAAATACTAAAATACTAAAATACTAAAATACTAAAATACTAAAATACTAAAATACTAAAATACTAAAATACTAAAATACTAAAATACTAAAATACTAAAAAAATAAAATACTAAAATACAAATCAAAATTCATAATCATAATCATTAGTCTGGGGCACTAGAAAAAATACTGCATTCTTCTTTCTACTTAAAGTCTAGGAAATGTTAGTAAAAAACACAGCCAAAGCTGACCCCTAAAAAATACATTTTTGCAATTCCGTCATGAAACTACTTACTTTTCCTGTCATTCTTGAACGACGAAATAGCCTACTTTTCTGTACCAAAAATAAAAGAATCGAATAGCAACACTTTTCAAAATAAATGCTGAAAAGTTTTACTTTTCAGCACTGAAATGGGTGCTGAAAAGTTGAACTTTTCAGCACTTGTTTCGAAAAGTAACACTTTTCAACATTTTTTTTTTATTTGAACGATTTATTGACAAAATACATGAAAATTTGACTTAAAATTTCACTCAACGGGTGTTTTTCGGAATTGCAAAAAATGTTGTATGGAACTCGTTGCAAAACTTGATTTTTTCAGCACTCGTCGTATTTATCCAACTCGGTGAACCTCGTTGGATAAATGTACGACTCGTGCTGAAAAAATCCTCTTTTTGCAACTTGTTGCATAAACTACTATTTTAAAAACATTGACGAAGTCACTCACAATAATCAAGTACTTCCAACCCACACAGTATTTAAAATTTAAGGGCTCTTCTTTCCAATGCTTTTTAAAGATCAAAAAATTGTTGAACAATGGATTTTTGGCGATTTTTTAAATCTAATCCCGTCTAAAGGCGGGGTTGGGTTGTAGAGGGATAACCTTGTCTGTTTGGAAGTGTGTGGTCTTAATCGTGTTCAGAGCCCCAAGATTAGTTAAATTTGAGTAGTCATTTGCAGGTCACATAATACCCTTTGTGTTTAGGGTTTTCTATACAGCCGCCATCTTGGTTTGAATAACATTGTCTGTTTGGAAGTCTGTAGTGGTCTTAATCGTGTTCAGAGCCCCAAGATTAGTTAAATTTGAGTAGTCGTTTGCAGGTCACATAATACCCTTTGTGTTTAGGGTTTTCTATACAGCCGCCATCTTGGTTTGAATAACATTGTCTGTTTGGAAGTCTGTAGTGGTCTTAATCGTGTTCAGAGCCCCAAGATTAGTTAAATTTGAGTAGTCGTTTGCAGGTCACATAATACCCTTTGTGTTTAGGGTTTTCTATACAGCCGCCATCTTGGCCGCCATCTTGGTTTGAATAACATTGTCTGTTTGGAAGTCTGCAGTGGTCTTAATCGTGTTGAGAGCCCCAAGATTAGTTAAATTTGAGTAGTCGTTTGCAGGTCGCATAATACCCTTTGTGTTTAGGGTTTTCTATACAGCCGCCATCTTGGCCGCCATCTTGAATGTTTTGCGTCTCTTTGAAAATTTCGCCTATCAACCTTTAAATTCGGATTCAGCTGGATCGATTTAGTCTAATTCATACTTTGTTGATTTTGTTTTCTTTGTTTGACAAAAAATATCCCAAAATTACAATTTTATGCTTGCTTTCCTTAGTGGCAATACCGGATTAGGCCCTTTGGCCATGTCGGTTGGAGACCACTTCACTAAAATGCTAATAACTTTTTGGGGTTAACTCGGATCGTCTTGCACTCTTCTACAAAGTTGTTGGGCATTAAATTTCACATAAGAATCTCACGTTTGGCAAACTTTGAACACTCGCAACGCCATCTACAGGGAGTATTACGAAACTGTGCCGTTTCTCCATACATTTTGACGATTTTTCCCATACAAACTTCATGCCCGAGTATCAATGGGTTAATGTTGACCGATTTCGCTCAAAATTTGCACAGAGGCTTAGAATACCCTAGGGATCAGTTTTCGGCTTGTGGAGCTGGGGGTCATTTTTTCTGGGCACCCTAATATATATATATATATATATATATATATATACAGCAGTTCCATATGAAAGTTGAAGAAAAAAAATAAAAGTGCTTCGATTTGGCTCAAAATTTTTCTGGGGGTTCCTTGGCCAAAATAATTAGACCTTGGCCATTAGGGTGGCCTACGCCGTGTTAGGGTGGTCCGAAAAATGGCCATTTTCGTCGATTTTCACAAAAACCACTTTTTTCAAAAAATCATAACTTCGCTCCATTTCAACCGATTTTAGGTGTCTAGGGCGCAAATGAAAGATGATAAGTTGGACTTTCAAGAAAAATAATGTGGAGTTTCAAAAATCTAGCCTAACATTTGAAAAAGTCTTATGAAAACATCAAATGCCGTTTTGACGGTGTCTGGACCAAAGAGCCTATATCTGAAAATATTTTTAACGGATTCCTCGGACAATTTTACATAACATTTCAAAAATTGGGCGAGGTTCATTAACAGGATTCAGAGATATGATTTTTTGAAAATAAAATCCGGGTTTTTCGACGCGCCGCGCGCGAAAACGAGAAATTGACGAAATCGGCAAAAAATCAACTTTTTTCACTAAAACTGCGATAACTAGAAAATTTCAGCGATGACCTATAGATGTTAGGGTACCAAAAATAGTTGAAATACGCAACTTTTGGTACCCTAACATCTATAGGTCATCGCTGAAATTTTCGAGTTATCGCAGTTTTAGTGAAAAAAGTTGATTTTTTGCCGATTTCGTCAATCTCCCGTTTTCGCGCGCGGCGCGTCGAAAAACCCGGATTTTATTTTCAAAAAATAATATCTCTGAATCCTGTTAATGAACCTCGCCCAATTTTTGAAATGTTATGTAAAATTGTCCGAGGAATCCGTTAAAAATATTTTCAGATATAGGCTCTTTGGTCCAGACACCGTCAAAACGGCATTTGATGTTTTCATAAGACTTTTTCAAATGTTAGGCTAGATTTTTGAAACTCCACATTATTTTTCTTGAAAGTCCAACTTATCATCTTTCATTTGCGCCCTAGACACCTAAAATCGGTTGAAATGGAGCGAAGTTATGATTTTTTGAAAAAAGTGGTTTTTGTGAAAATCGACGAAAATGGCCATTTTTCGGACCACCCTAACACGGCGTAGGCCACCCTAATGGCCAAGGTCTAATTATTTTGGCCAAGGAACCCCCAGAAAAATTTTGAGCCAAATCGAAGCACTTTTATTTTTTTTCTTTAACTTTCATATGGAACTGCTGTATATATATATATACAGCCATTCCACGTCAAACAGGAAGTATCCAAATCAAAAAGGTGGTCCAAAAAAATGCGATTTCCGTCGATTTTCGCAAAACCACATTTTTTTAAAACGCCTATACTTTTTTAGGGTACCAAAATTTTCTTTATTGAAATACGCAACTTTTGGTACCCAAACATGTAAAGGTCACTGCTAAAATTATCAAGTTATCGCAGTTTTAGTGAAAAGTGTTAATTTTTACCCGTTTTCGTCATTTTCCAATTTTTGCGCGCGGCGCGTCGAATAACCCAGTTTTTATGTTCAAAAAATCATATCTCCGAATCGTGTTATTAGATATTCGCAATTTTGGATATGTTCTTTGAAACTAAAATTTTATGTTTTGCGAATCCTCTGAACCCACCGATAATCATTACTAAGAATGAAGGACAAAACCTATCAAAAAATAATAAATTGATTGAATGTGATAAGCTTCCTGAATCATTCACCCTTAGTACGTCCCTGCTTATCTCTCTTTGAGCAAATTGCCACATTTCACTTCTGTTGCAGCAACGTTTCAGATATGTAGCAACAAAGTTGAACATACATATCGAACACCCCAATTTGTGTAACGTCATGGTAACATAATGGAAACATAACATTTGCAAACATTTTCTTTGTCTAGAGAACTGTCAAACGAAAAAATGTTCTCGTAATTGATGACTATTTTGGCGAGTGTGAACAATATTTAACGAGTCCTTGAAAAGAACTGTGTGTATTAGGTGTGTTTTATGCATCTAAGAATAAAACTTCTGGATGGCGGATGGTTCATGGTGGGTGGTTCTCATTGTAAAAAAGCAAGTGGGGCAAGGAACCGGGCGCGGGTACCGTAAGCCCGACGCTGGTTTCGGCTCTCCCGCACCCACGGAGGATGTTGTGTTTGGTGGTGGACCATCTTCTGGTTCCAGGTCGGAACCGGGAAAGAGTCTCGTCTGGATCTGATGGGCAAAGCTGTGCACCGGCGGGAAGCTCAGTGGCTACGGGTAGGCGGCTCGGGACACCTAAGCACGCTTCCCAACTTCCAATCCTGAAAATCACACAGATTAGATTTTGACTGTTCCGGGAAATCCTCCTCATCATAATTAGATGAATCATTTTATGAATAGTGGAAACGATATTGGCTGATTTATCTTATTCTCGGTTACGGGCGAAAACAGTGTGGGAAAATCTAGGTGGAAGTTCTTCATGTTCCAATACTTCTAACTGTAATTCCGTTTGGACGGAATTTTTGATACTGTTCAATTTGCCCCATTCCGTTCAGCATTTATTTCCATTGTGATTTGTTTTTATTTGTTTCGATGCGTGCAGCAAAAGGTCGAACTGCATCAAATAACTTTTTTTCACTGAGGTTGTGTTCATGTCATGGCAAACGATATTTACAATAAGCTTTATCAAGGAAACATTGCTGCAACTAATTCACAACATTCGTCACTCAACATGAAGAATGTTTTTGTTTTGTTTCAACATTGGTACAATAATGTCACCGAAACGTTGCATAAATAAACAAAATCAAATAGTTGCCCCAGCGGATAATGGTAACTATTTCATGAAGAGCTATGTTTCGATGTTACATTTTCGCGAATTGAAACATTGTTGCTCCCTTGTTGCAACTTAATTGGACTTAGACGTTTTTAGCATGTTGCGCGATGCTGCTTGGGTACTCTTTACTCTTTACTCTTTACTCTTTACTCTTTACTCTTTACTTTTTACTCTTTACTCTTTACTCTTTACTCTTTACTCTTTACTCTTTACTCTTTACTCTTTACTCTTTACTCTTTACTCTTTACTCTTTACTCTTTACTCTTTACTCTTTACTCTTTACTCTTTACTCTTTACTCTTTACTCTTTACTCTTTACTCTTTACTCTTTACTCTTTACTCTTTACTCTTTACTCTTTACTCTTTACTCTTTACTCTTTACTCTTTACTCTTTACTCTTTACTCTTTACTCTTTACTCTTTACTCTTTACTCTTTACTCTTTACTCTTTACTCTTTACTCTTTACTCTTTACTCTTTACTCTTTACTCTTTACTCTTTACTCTTTACTCTTTACTCTTTACTCTTTACTCTTTACTCTTTACTCTTTACTCTTTACTCTTTACTCTTTACTCTTTACTCTTTACTCTTTACTCTTTACTCTTTACTCTTTACTCTTTACTCTTTACTCTTTACTCTTTACTCTTTACTCTTTACTCTTTACTCTTTACTCTTTACTCTTTACTCTTTACTCTTTACTCTTTACTCTTTACTCTTTACTCTTTACTCTTTACTCTTTACTCTTTACTCTTTACTCTTTACTCTTTACTCTTTACTCTTTACTCTTTACTCTTTACTCTTTACTCTTTACTCTTTACTCTTTACTCTTTACTCTTTACTCTTTACTCTTTACTCTTTACTCTTTACTCTTTACTCTTTACTCTTTACTCTTTACTCTTTACTCTTTACTCTTTACTTTAAGAATTTGCCTTTTTTGGCTGTCGTCTTAACCAACGTCGTTGAAAGTTCAAGGAGATAAATTTAATTCAGTTTTCTTTTCTTTCCAGATGCCAACCTCTTATTATGCACCCCACCCACTTGAAGTTCACCCCTCCACAACTAGTGCCAATGTCATCAGACACTGGTTATTAAAATTCCGAGCAGCTCTAAGGACCACGGCTACTGGTGCATTGCGACCTTCTCGAACGGATTCCACCACCACCGGAGAAGAGCTCCCGGCCAGGTTATTTCATCCAGCTTCAACAGTAACGTGGAGTCCGCACAGCTCTGCTCAGTAAGCGAAAAAAAAAATAAAGCCCCGAAACTAGGTCAATGCAATCGCAATCGAGTTCTACCCAGCTGGCTGCAACGGGTAAGCCTCCACCAGGTCTTCGGAACTCACGGGAGCAATGTCCACGGTGGAACTCGGCGGCCGCGTCGTCCTACGACGAGTTTACGACCCTCGAGGGCTTTGGGTTCTGGTTTTGAAAGTTCTCTCCGAACGGCGCAACACCGTCATTACATTACGAGCGGTGTCATTATTACCGTTTAGGGGGTATGGGGGCAGATTTGGTTTCATGCAAAATTGTAAAAGGAGTAAAAGGAATAAAAGGAGAGTAAAAGGAGTTAAAGAAGGAAAAGTATCAAAAGTAGTAAAAGGAGTTAAATTGTAAAAAAAAGGAGGAAAAGGAGTAAAAGAAGTAAAAGAAGAGTAAAGGGAGTAAAAGGAAGAAATGGAGTAAAAGGAGAAAAAGAAGAAAACGAAGTTAAAGGAGTATTTGAAGTAAAAGGAGTAAATTGGAGAGCAATTCTCTACGAAATCGGTCTTTTTTCTTCAATTTTAATTTTTGTGTTTTATAATCCGACTGAAACTTTTTTGGTGCCTTCGGTATGCCCAAAGAAGCCATTTTGCATCATTAGTTTGTCCATATAATTTTCCATACAAATTTGGCAGCTGTCCATACAAAAATGATGTATGAAAATTCAGAAATCTGTATCTTTTGAAGGAATTTTTTGATCGATTTGGTGTCTTCGGCAAAGTTGTAGGTATGGATACGGACTACTCTGGAAAAAAATGTTACAAGGTAAAAAAAAATTTGGTGATTTTTTTATTTAACTTTTTATCACTAAAACTTGATTTGCAAAACAAACACTATTTTTAATTTTTTTTATTTTTTGATATGATTTAGAGGACATAAAATGCCAACTTTTCAGAAATTTTCAGGTTGTGCAAAAAATTATTGACCGAGTTATGAATTTTTTAATCAATACTGATTTTTTCAAAAAATCGAAATTTTGGTCGCAAAAATGTTTCAACTTTATTTTTCGATGTAAAATTGAATTTGCAATCAAAAAGTACTGAAGTGAAATTTTGATAAAGAACGCCGTTTTCAAGTTATAGCCATTTTTATGTAACTTTTTTCGAAATAGTCGCAGTTTTTCATTTTTTTAAATTAGTGCACATGTTTGCCCACCTTTGAAAAAAATATTTTTGAAAAGCTGAGAAAATTCTCTATATTTTGCTTCTTGGGACTTTGTTGATACGACCTTTAGTTGCTGAGATATTGCAATGCAAAGGTTTAAAAACAGGAAAATTGATGTTCCGTCATCAGGGGTGACATTGAGTCTGGGGGGTGAGATTGGGTCATACAAAAATGCTGAAATTTGTATGACCCAATCTCACCCCCCAGACCCTGATGACGGTTTTCAAAGTCTCACCCAAACAACACACCATTTTCTTATGTCGATATCTCAGCAACTAATGGTCCGATTTTCAATGTTAAAATATGAAACATTTGTGAAATTTTCCGATCTTTTCGAAAACAATATTTTCAAAATTTTCAAATCAAGACTAACATTTTAAAAGGGCATAATAATGAATGTTTGGCCCTTTCGAAATGTTAGTCTTGATTTGAAAATTTTGAAAATATTGTTTTCGAAAAGATCGGAAAATTTCACAAATGTTTCATATTCTGACATTGAAAATCGGACGATTAGTTGCTGAGATATCGACATTGAAAAATGTTGGGCTGTTTGGGTGAGACTTAGAAAACATCAATTTTCTTGTTTTTAAACCTTTGCATTGCAGTATCTCAGCAACTAAAGGTCGTATCAACAAAGTCCGAAGTAGCAAAATGTAGAGAATTTTCTCAGCTTTTCAAAAATATTTTTTTCAAAAGTAGCAAACATGTGCACTAATTTTAAAAAATGAAAAACTGCGACTATTTTGATAAAAGTTACATAAAAATGGCTATAACTTGAAAACGGTGCACTTTATCAAAATTTCACTAAAGTACTTTTTGCTTGCAAATTCAATTTTACATCGAAAAATAAAGTTGAAAAATTTTTGCGATCAAAATTTCGATTTTTTGAAAAAATCAGTATTGATTAAAAATCTATAACTCGGTCAATGATGTCAATGCAAAAGCACAACTTGGAAATTTCTGAAAAGTTGGCATTTTATGTCATTTAAAACATATCAAAAAATAAAAAAAATTAAAAATAGTGTTTTTTTGCAAATCAAGTTTTAGTGATAAAAAGTTAAATAAAAAAATCACCAATTTTTTTTTACCTTGTATCATTTTTTTCCAGTGTAGTCCGTATCCATACCTACAACTTTGCCGAAGACACCAAATCGATCAAAAAATTCCTTCAAAAGATACAGATTTTTGAATTTTCATACATCATTTTTGTATGGACAGCTGCCAAATTGGTATGGAAAATTATATGGACAAACTAATGATGCAAAATGGCTTCTTTGGGCATACCGAAGGCACCATAAAAGTTTCAGCCGGATTAAAAAATACAAAAAAAATCGAATGACCGAAATCCTAGAGAACTGCTCAGGAGTTAAAAAAGTAAAAGGGGTAAAGGCAGTAAAAGAAGAGTTAAATGAGTAAAAGGAGAGAAAAAAGAGTAAAAAGAAAGGAAAAAGAGTAAAAGGAGAATAAAAGGAGCAAAGTAAAATGAGAGTTAAAGGAAACTAAAAGGGGTAAAAGGAGAGGTAAAAAGAGTAAAAGAAGAGTAAAAGGAGTAAAAGATTAAAAAGAGTAAAAAGAGTAAAAAGAGTAAAAAGAGTAAAAAGAGTAAAAAGAGTAAAAAGAGTAAAAAGAGTAGAAAGAGTAGAAAGAGTAAAAAGAGTATAAAGAAAGGAAAAAGAGTAAAAGGAGAGGAGCAAAGTAAAATGAGAGTTAAAGGAAACTAAAAGGGGTAAAAGGAGAGGTAAAAAGAGTAAAAGAAGAGTAAAAGGAGTAAAAGAGTAAAAGGAGTAAAAGAGTAAAAAGAGTAAAAAGAGTAAAAAGAGTAAAAAGAGTAAAAAGAGTAAAAAGAGTAAAAAGAGTAAAAAGAGTAAAAAGAGTAAAAAGAGTAAAAAGAGTAAAAAGAGTAAAAAGAGTAAAGAGAATGTAAGGAGTAAAATTGTAAAAGAATAGTAAAAAGAGAGTACTTTCACTCCTTTTACTTCTTTTGCTCCTTTTACTTCTTTTGCCTCTTTTACTCTCCTCCTTATTAAACAATTTTTACCCTCCGTTAACTTCTTTCACTCTACTTTTACTTCTTTTACTCCTTATACTTCTTTTGTTTCTTTTACTCTCCTCCTTATTAAACTATTTTTACCCACCGTTAACTTCTTTTACTCTACTTTTACTCTTCTTTTACTCCTTTTTTCTCCTTTTACTGTCCTTTTACTCCTTTCATAATTTAAAATTTTAACATTTTAACATTTTAACATTTTAACATTTTAACATTTTAACATTTTAACATTTTAACATTTTAACATTTTAACATTTTAACATTTTAACATTTTAACATTTTAACATTTTAACATTTTAACATTTTAACATTTTAACATTTTAACATTTTAACATTTTAACATTTTAACATTTTAACATTTTAACATTTTAACATTTTAACATTTTAACATTTTAACATTTTAACATTTTAACATTTTAACATTTTAACATTTTAACATTTTAACATTTTAACATTTTAACATTTTAACATTTTAACATTTTAACATTTTAACATTTTAACATTTTAACATTTTAACATTTTAACATTTTAACATTTTAACATTTTAACATTTTAACATTTTAACATTTTAACATTTTAACATTTTAACATTTTAACATTTTAACATTTTAACATTTTAACATTTTAAAATTTTAACATTTTAATATTTTAAAATTTTAACATTTTAACATTTTAACATTTTAACATTTTAACATTTTAACATTTTAACATTTTCACATTTTAACATTTTAACATTTTAACATTTTAACATTTTAACATTTTAACATTTTAACATTTTAACATTTTAACATTTTAACATTTTAACATTTTAACATTTTAACATTTTAACATTTTAACATTTTAACATTTTAACATTTTAACATTTTAACATTTTAACATTTTAACATTTTAACATTTTAACATTTTAACATTTTAACATTTTAACATTTTAACATTTTAACATTTTAACATTTTAACATTTTAACATTTTAACATTTTAACATTTTAACATTTTAACATTTTAACATTTTAACATTTTAACATTTTAACATTTTAACATTTTAACATTTTAACATTTTAACATTTTAACATTTTAACATTTTAACATTTTAACATTTTAACATTTTAACATTTTAACATTTTAACATTTTAACATTTTAACATTTTAAAATTTTCACATTTTAACATTTTAACATTTTAACATTTTAACATTTTTGGCGATTGTCCACGATCCATACAAAAATTTTTTTTTGGATGGACAATTGTCCACGAGAGGGGAGGAGTAACAGATTCTCAAAAAAGTGTCCACGTGGTTGTGGATGGTCCCTTATACACTTTTTCAATAGTTGATCACCGTTGGTTTAAGTTGGTAGTTGGATTTAAAAGTTCTAGATCACATTAGCGTAGTTTAGGGGTCAATTTAAGGCTCCACAATCAATAGTAAGAAGTAAAAAAATATTTTTCCTGATTCGATTATCCGAAGTGGAATTTGGCCAAGGCCTTGGGATAATCGAGTCTGGACTGTAATTATGTTTTTGCCTCCTGATTTTTTTGCGGAAATCCCAAAAAAAGTTTTTGTAAGTTTTGAAAATACACTGAAAAAGTTATCACAATTCATGAAAAAATAAATTTGCAATTGTAAAGTGGGAGCTTAGGTGTAAAAACAGGTTTGGATTGTCTCACCGTTTCAAACCTTCGGACAACTAGTTTCGAGTAAGAATCTCGCATTAGAGAACGCCAAGGCAATGCTGTAGAACGAACAATTTGATTTGATTTTTTTTATTTTCGTTTAAAAATTCACAAACTTTTCCATATCCATGGCGAATAGCTAACAAATCGACCTGATATCACCCAAGTTCCCCTACAGCCCTCGGCTGGATATTATAATCCTTGTGCACACAGAATACAGTCAGCACCACCACCCAGGCGGTGGTTCCTCCGCCTCCGGGCCAGTAAGAACAGGATAATTATGCAGAATAATGAAAGCTCTGCGCTGCACTTTCTGCGCTTTCTCCCTAGAATTATTATTTTCAATAACACCGAGTTGAGTTTGTTTAAGTTTACGTTTTTTGCACCTTTTCACCGCGAGTGTTTTTCTCTTTTCTGTTAAAGGGGGAAGTGTGACACCCGTTTGAAAGTTGGGTTTTCGTTTTCGCAGCGAAAACCGAACTTGTCAGCAGCTTTTACGTGCGCCACACAAAAGCGCGCTGTCGCATGTTGACTTAAAGTTCACGCAAGCAAAGTTTTAAGGTGGCTCTAATTTCCAGTGCCCCAGTAAATAAAGAAAATTAATGTTTCATCGAATCTAGAGTAATCAACGAGACGAAATAATTAAGCACTTTCGTTTCGTTGCATTCAAAGCAAGAAGCTTCTCAAGAGGGCTTGCCTACACGGTTAAAGGAAGTTGACAAACAGCATAAATGTTCACGTCATTAAGGACACCGCCGCGTCGAGTGCACCACGCGAAAGTGCCATTCATGCAACAAGTGCATCTTTCTTTCTTCCTCCTGTGCCAACCGTAAAAGCTCTCTAGCACAGGAAATTACCTTGGAGTGTTGGTTGAGGCAGGTCGGTCACTTGAATTACTGTCGAGCAGAAGCAACAACTCAGCGTACACATCAGTGGGAAAGAAGAGACACGCGGAGCACTTTTATTGCCGTAGTGAAAATTAACAGTTTTTTTTTGTCTCGAAAAATGTTAGTGAAACATGTGAAGAATGATTACTGTACTGTTAATTCAATATCGAATGACCTCGAGACTATTTGTGACTAATTTTATTGAAAGTAATTTAGCTCCTTTTTTGCTCGAAATGCACTGGACTAATGGAAATTATAAAGACATTTTGAATGAATGCATTACAAAGTTGACTTTAAATCTGAAATTGGTCAATTGGTCAAACTAGGAAAGAAAAATGAATGTTTAAAAAATGGACTGTAATGTAATTAATTAATTTGAAATTTGTTAACATGTTAAACCTCCACAACCCAAAACCGCCTCTAAGCGGGCTTCGACCTAAAAAATCGCCAGAAAACAAATTTCCAACCATTTTTTTATGTTTAAAAAGCGCTGGAAAGAAGAACTCTTAATATTGAAGAAAATTAAACGTTTGGAAATTTGACTTGTTTTCTGTGACTTTACCAATGTTTTTTTTTTGAATGTCATATTTTCTGTATTTTTTTGTAGTTTACTAAACTATGCCTCTAAGCAATTTTTTTGACAATTTGAATGATTATGGTATCGTTCTATAGAAGAAAATGTAAAAAAAAAACAAGCAAAAATTGAAAAAGTGACTGGAAAAACACGGAAAAACTAGATAGACAAAAGATAATAATATTAGGTGGTAGAGTAAGTCAGATACTATCAGAAACAAACATAACATAAACAAGATTAATATAAATTAAAATACTACAAGAAAAACATAAAACAAGAGAAGTCAAGTTTTTCATAGAACAGAGTTGCTCAAAATGACCTCCTGAACACGGGAAATTAGAGGGTTAAGCCCAATATCGACGTTGATCAAAACTCGATGAACGAAATAATGATCAGCCAGCACATTTATACTCCTGAAACTATGCAACCATTTCATAGCACAGAGCTTTTTTCCTTGCGTTCAAAAGTTTGCTTATGTTTTCCTTCGCTTTTCATCGTGACCACCCCTAGCAAATTCATTAGACGAAAGAGCGAGATTTTAAACATAATAAAAGCTCCGCATTCACTCAAGCATTCAAGCACAAACTTCTCTCCTCTCTCTTCGGAAAAGTTCATTTTCCCGCATGAAGTTCACCCGAACATAAGCAACGAACCCGAAGCTAGCCGGTTACCTCCAAGCCGGTCTCCGAAGTCATCGAGCTCAAACGCAACCGCCGCTGGTGGGTGTATTTGTTTGTTTTCCAAGTTTTGTTTTGATTTTTCATTTTCGCTGCCATTATTTACCCCGCTGGCGCGCTTTGCTTGCCTGGCTGTGTTTGTAAGAGTGTGTGTGAGCGAATATGATAATGAGGGGCCGTTTTCGGGCTCAATTCATGCGCGCACGGCGTTTTAATGTTGCTGCCGGTTGGTTGAGTGTGGGGATAAAGAGGAAATATGAGAACTAAAAACATAAACAGCTCTAAATGATCTGAACGCGGAATTGACACCTTCCTTTGAAGTGGCCACTGGAACATGAACACCGATAGGGTAGACGTGTCAATTTAGAGGTTTTTTTTTAAATTTATTTTTTTTATATTTCAAAAACTTTGAAGAATCCTCAAATAAATAAAATTTGTTATCCAAAATGTTTCAAATGATCGATATACATTGCACTTTATTAAATTCAATCCTGGTTTAGTAGAGATACTTAACTGTTGCAAATATTTATCAAAATTTTTGTCACCTCTCCCCCCTTGAAAATGGGACCGAAAAATCAGAGGGGGGATATTTTATTTAAAACTTCAAAATTTTAACGACATTTTAAGTGCAGCTGAAAACAATTTGAAATGATTTAATGATGAAATTTCAATGTACAGCACTACAAAAAGTTTTTTTTCGCAAAATAAAAATATTGTTTCGTCAAATCAAAACATTTTTTTAAATCAAAACTAATGATTGTAAACCATCTCCAACAACTGTTTTGTTGATGTTGAAATCTGGAGTTTTTTTTAAAAAGGTCCAATAACCAAATTTTCAGTTTTTGCCTTTTGGGTGTTTTTGAAACCGCCTTGAGTCAGGGGTATTAAAAAACACCCATAAAGCAAAAACTGAAAATTTGGTTTATTAGACCTTTTCAAAAAAAAAACTCCAGAAATTCTGGGAACCTAGCCCAGAGCTGACGGGCATAAACTTTGAAAAAAAATTGCATTGGTCCTATCGGATAAAAAGTTGCGATATTTAGGAAAGTTAAAATAGAGCCATGAGACCAGGGTAATGCTAAAAAAACTTTTAAAATTGAAATAAAGTTTTACCAAATGCATTTCAACTCCATTTGAGATTTAGGAGCAAAAATATTGACGTTTTGAAAAAATATTGAATATTCCACACCAACTCAAAAGTTAGTTCAATCGATGTCCGTTGTCTTGGTTTTTTCAATTCTGGTGTCCAAAAAAGTCATTTTCCATCTGTCGTTATTGAGCAATTCCAAATAGGGAATCCGTTGTACCTGACCCTCTCCGAAATAAATGAAACCTTGCAGAAATGTCATCCCAGGCTTATATTGGCCATTTTTTTGTATATGCAGTCAGTTGCACTCGAGAATAACATTTGAGAAGGGCGTAAATTATGTAAATATTCTCTATTTCGTAACATAAATACTGCTGTATCTCGAAGCCGTTGCAACATGTTTGTTCAAAATTTGACGGGATTACACTGAAATAAAAATACACGCTATTTCTATGCGACTTTCTTGATTTTATGATTTTGAATGTCAAATTTGGAGGTGAGCTCACGTTTTTTTTTTCGCTATTTTTTTTTGTGGAAATAGCCAGCGATCAATATGATGACAATGGCAAACTTACGGGAAGTTGGACGTGCTATTCGGTAAAAATATTTTGGAAACTTAAAAATCAATAAATAGAAATGGCCAAAACCACTCAAACATGGCCAATTTCCCTGTTTTTCAACATTTTTATTTTTAAAACCGCTGTAACTTCACAAAGAATTGAACTTTGGACAATGGTCAGTACGGAGATTTTTTTTAAATTGTCTGGAGAATTGATTCTTACGATCGTTTTTTTTGGAAGTGTTGACGTTTAGACCACTTTTCAAAAATCCAGCTAAAATTAATAATTTTTGTATTTTCATTCTGCATTTTTCGTTTGGCTTTTTGCAACATCTTTAGCTATTTCCACAAAAAAAAAGCGGAAAATTTTTGAGCTCACCTTCAAATTTGAAGTTTAAATTTTATAATGAAAAATCTCATAGAAATGCACGTATTTTTAATTCAGTGCATTTTTAAGACACCTGTCAGATTCCCTAAGATAAAGCAATATTTGAACTACGAAATAAATCAAAAGCTGAAGCAAAAAGTATCACAAAATACTTTTTAGGTTATTACAGTTGTGCTTTTAACGAAAATTTGCAAAATATCAAGGCATGTATGACTTTTTTTAAAAAAAATCAAAATTTGCAAAAAGTCTTAAATTGTCTATTTTTATGTATTAACTCACACGAAATCGGGAAATGTTGCCCTGACTCCTCTTCGATTTGTGTGAACTTTGTCCTAAGAGGTAACTTTTGTCCCTGATCACGAATCCGAGGTCCGTTTTTTTTTATGTCTCGTGACGAGGGGGCGATACGACCCTTTCCATTTTTGAACAGAAAAAAGGCATGTTTTTCAATAATTTGCAGCCTGGAATGGTAATGATATGGAAATTTGGTGTAAAAGAGACTTTTATGTAAAATTGGACGCCCGATTTAACGGCGTACTCAAAATTCCGAAAAAAACGTTTTTTTTTTCATAGAAAAAAAACACTAAACCAGTTTTAAAACCTCTGCCATTTTCGTAACTTGACGGTAATTTTTTTTAGAACAGGTCATTTTAAGGGAAATTTAATGTACTTCTTAATCTATTTTTTTCATTTAGAACAAAATTATCATTTTAAAATTTCGTGTTTTTTGTAACTTTGCAGGGTTATTTTTTAGAGTGTGACAATGTTCTACAAAGTTGTAGAGCAGACAACTACACATATTTTAATATATAAACATATTGGGTTTGATTCAACTGACAGTGCAAAGGAAAAAAAGGGGGTTGCATGTAACCATTACGAGTTATCGCGATTTCACGAAAAAAAAGCTTTGAAAATATAATATAAGCTTGATAGGACTTAACAGGAGCCCTTGCTTTTTTTTAATATTGCCAATAATATTTTTTAGAAATGACGATTTTCAAACACATTGACCACTAATGCGATAATTTTCAACATGAGTAGTGTTTAGTTGGCCAACGAAGTATAAATAACATTAAAGTTTTGAGCTCTTAGAGCTGTTTTAATTTCATAAAACTTTTGAATGTGTAACTAAATTTATTTTAATTTAATCAACAGTCAACGAAACACTCATTCACCCGTTACGATTATCCGGTTCCTTGCAATCGTGCTCGATTCGCTGACTATGACATAATTAAATGACGCCGATCTCACGATCGATTGCTGACGAGCTCCGGACAACCACCCTCCCCCTCCAATATGCTAAGTGGTGGTGGGCCTTTTTTATGCTTCCCCTTAATCAGCGATTTGTTTTTTTCTCTTCTTCTTTTCGTTCGTTTCATTTTATCTGGTCAAGCTCATTGCTTTTTCTGCTAAATCGCAATGCGCATCACCGGGAAGGAATCTCTGACTAATTGATGTTCCGTTGAATATGACCTTTTAGGGTGTGATGTCAGCTTTTGAAGACTTTAAACAGGATTTGGGAATGCATTAACGGCTTGATGAAGTAACTGCAAGTGTGCATTTGTAATTTGTTTTTGACGAATGATTGTTGATTGTGTGTTTTAATAACATCATTTTAAAGAAATTAAGTTCTAAGAATAATGATATCGAGATTCCCACATCAAAACAACACAATACTTTCTAAAACAACATCTTCAAACAATTTAAGTACATTAAACACCTGCATCTATTTCTGCCTTACTGTGAATATACAATGCAGATTAAGTTCCCGCCGCTGTAAAGGTGTTATCTTTGCTGTCTTTAAAGTTTAAACCTCGCTGCCGTCGGCCTTGTCCTGCTCCACCGTCGGTCGTTTTATTCAAATTTATTCTGCCGTGATATTTCCAATTAGTGTAATTATTTGCCGAGCGAAAACGCAAATTTGTGTACACACTCTGATTCTCAACGCGACCAACCGTCTGATTGTTGGCACGTGGGCGACCGGACTCGGACCACGTGGACCGAGTGGTGATGGCGCTTGGAGGGAGAGGTTGACTTTTGACGAAGGGCTCCGGATTTGGGGGTGGTACAATTTGATGGATTGTTGGAAAATGTGATTGAGTGGGATTTTGTTTGCTTTACTTTCAACCCATGGAAATACAGTCATAAAATTTTCAATGAAAAGTTCAAACTAACATAAATGCTAAAAAAGATCCTTCACACATACATTACAAAAACGATTTCTTATTTAACTTATTTTTTCATATCATTCAAAAAAATCAAAATCAAATTATTCGCTCTACAGCATTGCCTTGGCGTTCTCGATTGCGAGATTCCTACTCGAAACTAGGTGTCCTAATGCTTGATTGTTGAAGCAATTGCAAACCTCTTATTACACCTAAGCTTCGATCCACCCCGGGATTCGAACTGACGACCTTTGGATTGTTAGTCCAACTGCCTACCAGCGACTCCACCGAGGCAGGACCCAGGGAGACGACTCCTACACCTGGACTGAGCTAACGACCTAACTTTTTTTTTAAGGTTAGTCCGGGGCCAACATTTACTTCCCTTCCGACGGAAGGCGTGATCAAACAAATCTCGTCTCGAAAAATGCCATATCATTAAGTAAAGTAAGTAAAGAAACCCCCAAACACGACACGACTCATCTTTCGCAACCATTCTAAACGAGCTACCGTGCTAGATATGAACCTAGCAACTAAAATCGACATTGTTCACTTCGGAACTACCCATTCCGTGCAGTGTAATAATCATTATTATTTGCCAATTTTCTGAGCCGGCTCGGTCGCCCCGTTCTCGTAACACAATTCTGACAGTTCTGCTGCCGCTGTTGGCTCGTTGAATTGTTCAAAACCAATCACGACTGTCTAGTTCCGCCAACTAATTTTCCCGCACTCCCCCAAACCACCCACAAACACACACACGCTCACGCAACAATAACGATTTACTCTAGTAGAATGTGACCCACTCACCACCCACAGCAAGGTCATCGCTGGTGACCTTCCCACCTGAAACATTCTTTTTCCCTCATTTCATTCATCGACAAAAGCAACTTCATCATGTAAATAGTCTCGTCTCGTGTTACGAAACCGCAATTTTCACCACACCAGCCACCGGTGAGCGTCGCGACGCCAAAATTGACCGCGAAGCGTCGCTAGGGTGGTTCAAGGTTATTTTGTTGTAAAATAATAGCAATTTTTTGTCCTGGTTTTCTACACCCAAAGGAAAAATATATCTCAAAATCTGCAACAGTGGATTTGCTGCAGAAAATGACACATTTTATAACATTTTTTGCAGCAAGCCCATAGATCATTTTTGCCCGCGTGTAAACATTTCTGTGATCTGCAGTTCTCACCAACACATATAATGCTGGCCCGTCCTTGAGCAACATTTCAGAGAGAAGATTATGTTGGTGCTCTTTCAATCTCATTTCATCAAGCGTCCATGGCGCGGTGGTAGCGTGTCGGATCAAATACCAAGAAGTTGGTGGTTCAATCCTCGTTCTGTAATGGTTTTTTTTTGTGAAATACAATCAAAAAGCTGTCGGTAATGTCGATAATTGTCGGTAACGGGCAAAAATGTCATACCCCTATATCGCAAAAAATGCATGAGGACAGTTTTCATGCAGATTCTGATATACTTTCATGCCGCCATGTATCACAATCATGCGACCGCCGGTTGGGTGTATATTTACCAAAAAAATATGATTATTTAAAAAGATTATATCTCTTAAACCATTATATTATATCTGAAAACCAATTACTATTGCAAAACAACTGAACTGCGTTTTAAAATGCGTTTTTAAAATGTTTTTTTATGCAAATGTTGAACCATGGCTTGATAAAATGCGCCGTTTTTGAGTTAAAACCGTATTTAGTTAAACGTTTTTAGAAAAAAAATTCTTTAAAAAAAGAAAATGGTGTCCAACCTCGTGCATCTCTAAAAACAACAAAAAATGAAAAGCTGAGAAAATTGTCTTTATTTTCTATTTCGGAAAATAGTTTTTATTTTAATGATACCTATAAGGCTTTCAATATTCAATAGATGACTCCACAGAAACTATTGATCCGATTTTTAATGTTAAAAAGTGAAACTCGTGTGAAATTTTCTTAACCTTACTAAAATATATCAGATCTCTGAAATCACGACTTCAATTTTAAAGCTTTATTTGAAAAGTTCCTTTAAACACCCTTTCAAAAAAATCTTGTTTTCAAAAGGACTTTAATCAAAGGAGGAGGATTTTCTCAGTTTTTCAGAAATATTTTTTTCAGAGAATGACCAGGATTAATACTTAAAAAAAACTTAAAACATTTTTTTTTGAAAGTTCTAACCTCAAAATGGTTTTAAATCAACCATCTGCATTTTATAAAAAAAATCATAAAGGTAAATTCCATTATTATTTTCAGAAACTTTTAGGGCTATAGTGACGGCGTCCGCCATACCCTATTGCTTAATTTTTTTCTCTTTTTGTCCATTAAATCATCTCAAATAATGTAAAAAATCCGATTTTTTTCTTTTTTTATTTTCTGAACCACCCTACTCAGATGGTCAGTAGAGTGAAACGAGGAAAAAATTAAAAACCCATCTTCATTACACTTCTCGCTGAGATGCTGCCTCTTTTCCCTCTGTGTCGGTGGTCGGTGCTCGTTAGTCGGAAGAGGCTTGCAGTAGAGTTCGGCAGCATAGAAAGAGGGTCCTTCGGAATGTGGTTCCGCCTGGTCCTCAAGTGATGGACAAATCATGCAAACATTGAACCTTCACTCGAAAAAAAGGGAAGTTGTGCCAAAGTGAAACTTTTCAATTACGTGTTTTGATGGGTGTGTGTGAGGGGGGTTTTGTGGGTTAGAATGTGTCCAATTTTAACTAATTGACGCACAAACTTTTAGCTCAGTAGAAAAGTTCAAAATTGTTCAGCTGTTTTCCACAGCTGCAATCCGTCCAATTCATTGAGCGAGTTGCTCACGCCACCCGATTAAGCCATTATGGTAATGAAATATTGATCAATAAATTTCCATAATGATTCTCAAGAGAGCCAATGTATGAGCATTCGTGTTAGCCCAGCAGAATCCAGTTCCAGAGCAATTTTCATAGCACACTATTATACACTTTTGTGTCGCTTACGTTGTTTTGCTCCAGTTTGGGTAGTTTTGCCCCAAACTATCGATTTGCAACGCTTTTACCCACCGTGTATCATGTCGTAGGATTCTGCTTTAAAAGATTTCTTTGAAAAGAAGAAAACATGCCAAGCAGCCCACACTCGCTTTCATGAATGATTTCGTTGCTCGCTGTAGCGACAGCTCAGTGCCTCGGGGATTTGGCAACACTTCTTGGGATGAATCTTTCCCCATTTGAATCGTTTGAAATGTATGTTCTTTCTGCGCGATAATGTCGTGTAATTTTTTGATAATTTAAAACAACTTTTTCAGGATTGCATCTATTAAGTTTAGAAAATTAAACTAAATAAAAAAACTAACTTTTCACCATAACCTAAAAAAGGCCATTCACGCCAACTTTCCCGCACTCTATCGTCATTTCGACTGGCACCGATATGGAGTTCGAACAGCACAAGAGAAGAGTGAGAGAAAAAAAAAGTCATCGTACCTGATGTGAACCAAATTTGGACAAAAGTGGTTATCTCTGGTTGGACAGAAGATAACAAAAAATGTATCGGAAGCCCCAGTTTCCGAAGTGCGAACTGTGAAGGGGGTGGACAATCTGCTGCTGCGTGGGGAGTGTCGATGAGGTGGGAAAAGTGCAGCAGGGGTGAAGCGGTGGAGTAAACGGAGCGATGTGGGGTCACTGAAGCGGTAGGCTTTTCTCCGAAAAATGTGCGGTGGGGAAGATTAGGGATTTTGTGAAAAAAGGTATTTATTTTGATTTTAAAAATAAATAAATCTAAATTTTGGGCATATTCAGCGAAAAAATTAAATCAAATGAAAAAATAAAAATGCACTCAAGACGGTTATAGTTAAACTTGCATCATTAGTTACGATATACCTAAATTTCGGCAATATTTTCGGTGCTTTTTATAGGAACAGTAAAATTGTGCTTTAAAAAGACATCGTTTTATAAACTAAATATCAATACATCAACCTAAAAATTTGTTCATTTATTTTCAAAAAAATGTCATAATGGAATCAAAATTAATGTTCCAAACTTAATGATTGAGTAACATGTTGTTTCAAATGGGGTTCAGACAAATATTCTTTGAATATTATTTAATTTGTTGTAGTTAGGTACATGAAAATAATGACTGAAAAAGATTTTATCTTAAGTCCGGAAGATTTCAAAAAAGTGTGTTTTGAAAGAAACTGACCTTCTTTTATTTTTTTTTAATTTATTTATTACTTTATTGTTGGTTTTGATTGTATTTGGCTTATTCTACCACCTCCTATCATTTTAATTGTAACACCTTTTGCCTTTTCAATTTTTTCCTTTTTTTAATGCCAATTTTTAAATTTTTCTTGTTTTTCACATTTTTTACACTTTACAATTATCATTAAAATTGTTACAAAAAAAATAAAGAGGCAAAGCATGGGTTATCGCAAAAATTACCGCACATTCATTTTTACAAAAATCTCGAAAATGTTGGTAGAAAACACAGCCAAAGTTGACCCCTGAAAAAATTGCATTTGATTAAACATCGGCGGTCACCTAATTCAAGGCAAACTTCTAAGCCTAAAATATTTTAAAATTCCATGAGTTTTTCTTTCCAATGCTTTTTTAACATTCCAACGCCCAAGGCTCCAAAAAAGTTGGAACGGTAACTTCAACTCAATGGTTCTCGGGCATAACTCAACCAATCAAGATGATTCTTCTTTCCAGTGATTTGTTAGGATGTCTAGATGATTCTAGAACTTTGCAGAACTTAATTTGATCAAATCTGTAATTTTTGCGATCAAAAACATCGTTCCAACTTTTTTTTTCGCGTGTAAAAAAAATTCGCCAAAAATTCCGCGGAGGCAGTCGTTTTGAAAAAAGGTGGAACGATGTTTTCGGTCGCAGAAATTACAGATTTGATCAAATTAAGTTCTGCAAAGTTCTAGGATCATCTAGACATTCTAACAAATCACTGGAAACAAGAATCGTCCCGATTGGTTGTGTAATGCCCGAGAACCAGCGAGTTGAAGTTACCGTTCCACCTTTTTTGGGAGGCTTGGGCGTCCGTGTAAGTTGGACATGCGTTGGGCGTTCCAGTGTTAAGATAAAAATTGACTGAAAAATGGTTTTTGATGAACTTTCGATTGAAGTTGGAAACTGGTAAGCCACTAAAAAAATTATTGATAAAAATATTTGATCAAATTTTATTACTAAGCATTTGAACCATTCAACAAAAGTCTTCATTGAATGTTTGCCAAAAAAAAATGTAATAGAGCAATTCCAGCTCAAATCAAGAATTTTTCTGGTACTTTTGTACCCGACCCTCTCCGATTTCAATGAAACTTTGTAGACATGTTATCCTAGGCCTATATAAGCCATTTTTGTGTATATGGAGCCAATAGTACTCGAAAATAACATTTGAAAAAGGCGTAAGGTTTTAAAATATTTTTGTATTTTGTAATTTAAAAATTACTGTATCTCGAAGCCGTTGCATCGTATCAAAAAGTGGTCAAACACAAACTTGTAGGAAATTGGACGGGCTTTCTGAAAAAATACACTGAAACAAAAATACACACCACTTCTATGAGATTTTTTTGATTTTTAAGTTTATAAGTCAATTTTAAGGTGATTTCACGATTTTTTCGCTCAAAATTTTTGAAGAAATAGCCTTAGATGTTACAAAAAGACTCACGAAAAATGCAGGATGGTATGTCTCTCCTAAAAAAATACATAAATCATTTACTCAAACTGTTTTTTTTAAAGTGGTCTAAACGTCAAAATTTTCAAAAACCGACAGTGGAAATCGATTCCTCAGACAATTTTACATGAAAGTCTCCATATTGACCATTGTCCTAAGTCCAATCCTTGGGAAGTCGCTGTCTTTAAAAATAAAAATGATGAAAAAAATGATTTTTTTGTGGTTTTTGGCAATTTCTATATGACAGACCTGGTTTTTTAGTCTCGTAAATATTTTTACCGGAAAGCTCGTCCAATTTCCCATAAGTTTACCTTTTACAGCTTTTCAATTTAACTGGTTTTATTATTTATGTAAGCTTATTTACTATCCAGGTTTCTACCACACTGAAAAAATATTCAATTTACAGTTATGAGCAATGTAATTAAACTTATATCTGTTAGGCCATACATCTAATTGAAATGCTGTCAAAGACAAACTTATGGGAAATTGGGCGAGCTTTCCGGTAAAAATAATTCCGAGACTAAAAAACGAAGTCTGTCATATAGAAATTGCCAAAAACCACAAAAAACAGTTTTTTCATCATTTTTATTTTAAAAACCGCTGTATCTTCCCAAGGATTGGACTAAGGACAATGGTCAATATGGAGACTTTCATTTAAAATTGTCTGGGGAATCGATTCCCACTATTGGTTTTTGAAAATTTTGACGTTTAGACCACTTTAAAAAAAACAGTTTTAGTAAATGATTTTTGTATTTTTTTAGGAGAGACATACCATCCTGCATTTTTCGTGAGTCTTTTTGTAACATTTTAAGCTATTTCCTCAAAAAAATTTTGAGCGAAAAAAAATCGTGACATCACTTTGAAATTTAACTTTTAAACTTAAAAATCAAAAAATCTCATAGAATTGGCGTGTATTTTTGTTTCAGTGTATTTTTTCAGAAAGCCCGTCCAATTTCCTACAAGTTTGTCTTTGACCACTTTTTGATACGATGCAACGGCTTCGAGATACAGTATTTTTAAATTACAAAATACAAAAATATGTTAAAAACTTACGTCCTTCTCAAATGTTATTTTCGAGTACTACTGGCTCCATATACACAAAAATGGCTTATATAGGCCTAGGATAACATGTCTACAAAGTTTCATTGAAATCGGAGAGGGTCGGTTACAAAAGTACCAGAAAAATTCCTGATTTGAGCTGGAATTGCTCAATAATAACTAGTATGACGAATTGCTAGTTTACCCAATGATTTCATTAACTTTCTTTTGATTAATTAAAATTGTTCAATTACCGACAGAAACCGAAAACAAAGTAAAAGATTTCTCTTAATGTTTTATATTTGTTTCTTTCATTTTCAGTATTTCCAAAAGCTTTTTTGCTATTTTAAATTCTTATGTTTTACTAAGTTTTCTGAATTTTTGATTTTTTTTTTGTTTGTTTATAATTAAATTGAGCAAATCAAAGCAAATCGACTCTGGGAGAGAGGCAAAATATAAAGTTCAGAACAATATTTAAAAATTATAATAATTTGCATAGTATGTAGTTTGTTATATTTTCCAGGTAGTCAAAACCTGGCAAAAATTGATGCTGTCAAATAATATTTGTATTTTTCTCAAAGTCATGAACACAATTCACGAATTCAAGAATTGAGTTTATTCTGTGCAGTAGAACACGAAAAACATATCTGCAAAGAATATATACTAAATGCGAAAATAAAATGAAAATCGCTGCGTTCTTGTGATTTTGAAGTAAAATGTTGAAACATGTAAAACATGTTAAGATAACAAGGAATTTAAAAATAAAGATTTTTTTTTATTTGAATTGGAAAATTGATTTTTTTTTTTCTCAAAATCCCATCATTGAACCATCGATCACCCCACCATACACGATTACCCCCTTCACCCTTCCCCCACAACGGGGTGGGGTTGAACCGATTTTCTTCATGTTTTATTCAGCCACCCTCATCGGTGGCGGCCTCTCGCGTCAAACTTGTGGCCCCTTCGATAATGAACGGCGGAAGAGGAAAAAGTGCTTTTTAACTGGCACCTATTTCTCAAATCTAGGCTTCGACTCCGTTGACCACAACGCCGTTTGGGCGCCAATTGAAATTGAAATCAAGCATTACGTCAACTCCCCCCTGCGCCCAATTGAGCTTTCTAGTAAGTGCTTGTGCTGAAATGGTTTATTTTTATGTTTTTTGGCCTCGTCTGGGTGACCGGGGGGAGTCTTAATTACGCATTGGCACTTGCGGCTTATGACAGTGATTATTTTTCTGGGAGGGAGGGTGTTAAAACGTGAGAAATGGCGCCCAATCGCGCTCTTGAATGCCCAAAAATGGGGTGCCTATTTTTGCTCTAAAGTGTGACTCAACTTAAAGGCTTCACGCGCTGCTGATGGCTTTTTTTTGGTCCAGACTGAGCATTAAACGGTTGCGCGCGCCCACCCTTCACACCAAAGTGGATCATCACAATAATCATAATAATCCCATCGTAATCCAATTTTGCGCCTGTTTGGCCCACAGTCTGGTTTCGAGCGAGCCGGCAATGCATGCTGCTGCGGTCCTAGACTGATGGAAACGATTTGTTTTGCTTTCGTCAGAGAAATGAAAAACGAGCTCATTCAACTGGACATATTGTTGAAAAATGAAGCAGATCTGAGTGCTTTACGTTGAGTGGTTCAAGGTTGACCTTACATATTCAGTGTTAATTTTGGCTAAACAAGATTCAAAAGGGATTTATCATCTGTGGATTTTTGTTGATCTGATCCTAACTTGTTTTCTTAACAGTTTTGAATTTTTTGACAACTTATAGACAAACCAGTAATAAACAAAAAATAAAATAAATTGTTCGCTCTACAGCATTGTCTTGACGTTCTCGATTGCGAGATTCCTACTCGAAACTGGGTGTCCGAAGGCTCTTTTCACACCTTAGCTTCCATCCACCCCGGGATTCGAACTGACGCCCTTTGGGTTGATGGTCCAACTGCCTACCAGCGACTCCACCGAGGCAGGACCCAGGGAGACGACTCCTACGCGATTGGGCTAACGACCTCACCTCTGGGTTAGGCCGGGGCCAACATTTACTTCCTCGTCCGACGGAAGGCGTGATTAGACAAATCTCGTCTTGAAAAATGGCACCGGGATCTTCTGGGATCGATCCCAGGCCGACTAGGTGAGAGGCAATCACGCTTACCCTTATACCACGGGTCCCGTAGGTTTAGGGGTACCCCGAACCAGCATTCAACTTAACAATTGTAGCACCAACGGGGTCAAAACTTACGCGAAGCACCAAGGGGGTCCAAAAAGTTGGAAATGCAACTTCATCCGGTTGCATCTCTGCGAAAACTCAACCGATTTAGATTATTCTCGTTGCATTCGATCCTGAAGGATGTCAAGAATCACCCACAACAAGGTGGATCCAAAACAGATGCGTCTACCCTATGTTACAATGAAAAAGGCATTTCCAACTTTTTTTCCAAGTGTTCAAAGTGCCGGTGTATTTGCATTTCCAACTTTTTTGACCCCATTGGGGCTACAAGTGTTAAATTAAAAGGAGATCTAACGTACATAAAAATATAAAGTTTTCAAAAATAATGCTGACATCAACATGACTTATTTTTTTAATTTGCTCATTTCATGAAAAATCAACATGAACATAGAAAATCAAAGCCAACAAAACTCTAAAGCGATATTTTTCTCATGAATTTCCGCTTTCAAACTTCAACGCCCAACTCGACCCCAAAAATAAACAGATTTGGTTCAACATTGGCAGAGAAATTTATTTTTGCCTAAGGAATCCAGCCAGAGGGTTCACCTAGGTTTTTCTAAATTTTTAAATGTTTTTTGTCGCCCTATTGTTCAACCTTTTTTATTAAATGTCTAACAATTAACAATAAACAACATAATTGAAAAAATGCGGTCTTACCAACAAAAGTATAATTCAAATGTTGATTTCAAATTGTTTAAAAATTGTTTATAAGTTTATTGAAATACATAGATCAAGTTTTTCAACTCAAGGGAAATAGTTGTAAAATAACTTTAGAAACAACTAAAGAAAAGGAATTGTTAAAGAAAAGTGAGGGTTATTTTAACCGAATTGGAATTTCGCAAAAAATGTTTAATTTGCCTACCAAATTGATTGGTATAATTATGTTTTTTTTCTCTTTATCTTGATAAACTGCAAACACTATTTTTTCCCTTTTTTATAATGTTTGAAAATAAAAAAAAACACATCAAAAAATTAAAAGAGGTGGAAAAATCTAACGGTCACAAAAATCAGTAATGAAGCGTTGTTCTCGACTGCATTACACAATTAGGTTGTTTTTCGGCTCAGCAGTCAGAGACAAATTCAAAAACTTGTAGTTTTTTCTTTATTCCGACGTTTCGACGCGATATGCGGTCTTCTTCAGGGGATTCTGTAGGGACATTAACAAAAACATAGCAATACGAAAATCATCAAGTCACAATAGTACAAATCTTACAGAAAATACAGTTTTCATGTCCGGGGGCTTTTCAGCTAAAGCTGCATTTGTCAGGGAAGGTAGCATCAAAAGGTGCTGTGAACATGACCAGAAAATGTGTTTAGATAGTTGCAAAAAGTGGAAAACACTAACATAATTACTGTTCTGGAGCGCCAAAACAGCTAGATCTTCGATCAACAACGAACACGGAGCAATATCACCTCAAGACTAACCGACAAATAGAAAAACTAGACAGACAAAACTTTGCATGCAACTTGCATGCAAGGTCGTGTGGGTACTGCTGGATGTTATCTAGACGAACAGTACTAATCCTGCTCTTCTTCCCTGACATTCGTGTTTTGTTTTGGTTTTGGCTTTCGTTTCTTCGTTTTTACCAAATGCAAAATTCCACCATAAATCGAACTCAAACCTTCAACATCACTCCTTTTGTTGACAGTTTGATCCGTAGTGAAAATATGACACATTTCTAGAATTTCCAGGGCAGGTTTGGCTCGATGTTGGTCCAGGATCTCGGTCTTCTCCAGCGCGAAACGGTGTTGCTCCTCGATGCTGTGTTGGATGAGGGCAGTTCGGTCCTTCAGCCGGTGAATCTCGGTGTCATCATCAGCGTTCAGCAGCTCATCCCACTTGTTGATGTCTGATTGGTGCTTGCTGATCCTCGATTTCAAGTACTGCGTCGTGTAGCCTACGTAGGTTTTTTCACAGTCGCCGCACGGGATCTTGTAGATAACATTGGTTCTCATGTTGGGGGGGATTGGGTCCTTTGTCCTTGTGAACATGTTGTTGATCGTATGTTCGTTTCGGGTGGCCAACATGATGTTAGGGAAATCCGCCCTAAGCGACTTCTTGAGGCGACATGTTAGTTTGTCCACCCACAGTAGGGGTCGATACAGCTTTACAGTCGTGGTCGTGTCTGCCGTCACTGTATGCGGGTGTTCATTCATCCTGTTGATCAGCCTGTGTCGCAGTGATGTGGGGTAGTGGTTCACTTGTAGTTGTCTGTCAATGATGGCCTTCACCTGTTGTTCATCAATGTTCGTGCTGAATGAACGTACTCTGCGTACGAAATTTGCAACCATATTCATTTTGATGTGTAGTGGGTGGTACGAGAAAAAGTCCAAAAAGCGGCCAGATGCCATGGGCTTGGCGTACCACTCTGTTCGCACCGTCTGGTCTTCTTGACGCACAAGAACCATATCTAAGTAGGGAAGTCTTCTGTCTTTCTCCATCTCACACGTAAACTGTAGGTTGCTGTCATAGCTGTTGAAAGCATTCAGGACGGCGTCAACGCGATCGGCCGGTACTGCAAGCACCAAATCATCAACGTACTTCCGAAGTAGTGGGAGTGTGAAATCCAACCTCTCAACCACTTCATCCAACAGCATCTCCATGATCAGGTCAGCAGCGGTTGGTGAGAACGGGTTCCCCATGGCGGTGCCGAACGTTTGTAGTATTTTCCACGGTAAGAAAAATAACTACATTCAAGACAGAACTCTACAATCTCTTTGAAGAGTTTGTCGTCTATCATGGTGTGTGGTTCGATCTTATTCCACATTTTGCTTATCGAGCCGAACCAGCGTTTATGGCTGAAAGGCTCGTTAATAAAGACAACTAACTAACTAACATTTTGCTTATGGAATCGGTCACAAGTTTCCTCGGAATACATGTGAAGAGGGAAACGACATCGAACGACACCAACACATGGTCCGGTGGGAGTCGGAAACCATTGATAAATTCGCAAAAGCTGAACGAATCTGTTATGTTGTACGCACTATCGATCGATGTTCTCACAATACGGCCTATGTACTTGGACAGCATGTACGAGGGGGCACCGATGTTGGGAACCACAGGTCTAAGTGGCAGGTTTGGTTTGTGGGCTTTTGGGAGTTCGTAAATCCTAGGGCAAGCAGCGGACTTGGCTTCCAATTGTCCCGCTTCCTTCGTGGTGATTATTTTGGAACCCACCAGCTTTTTGACAAGTGCATTGTTGGTTTTTTGGTATCCTGATGTCGGGTTCGCTTTCACTGCTTTGTATGTGTTTGCATCGGCCAGCAACGCGAGCATCTTGTCGTTGTAGTCACCCCTACTGTATCGACCCCTACTGTGGGTGGACAAACTAACATGTCGCCTCAAGAAGTCGCTTAGGGCGGATTTCCCTAACATCATGTTGGCCACCCGAAACGAACATACGATCAACAACATGTTCACAAGGACAAAGGACCCAATCCCCCCCAACATGAGAACCAATGTTATCTACAAGATCCCGTGCGGCGACTGTGAAAAAACCTACGTAGGCTACACGACGCAGTACTTGAAATCGAGGATCAGCAAGCACCAATCAGACATCAACAAGTGGGATGAGCTTCTGAACGCTGATGATGACACCGAGATTCACCGGCTGAAGGACCGAACTGCCCTCATCCAACACAGCATCGAGGAGCAACACCGTTTCGCGCTGGAGAAGACCGAGATCCTGGACCAACATCGAGCCAAACCTGCCCTGGAAATTCTAGAAATGTGTCATATTTTCACTACGGATCAAACTGTCAACAAAAGGAGTGATGTTGAAGGTTTGAGTTCGATTTATGGTGGAATTTTGCATTTGGTAAAAACGAAGAAACGAAAGCCAAAACCAAAACAAAACACGAATGTCAGGGAAGAAGAGCAGGATTAGTACTGTTCGTCTAGATAACATCCAGCAGTACCCACACGACCTTGCATGCAAGTTGCATGCAAAGTTTTGTCTGTCTAGTTTTTCTATTTGTCGGTTAGTCTTGAGGTGATATTGCTCCGTGTTCGTTGTTGATCGAAGATCTAGCTGTTTTGGCGCTCCAGAACAGTAATTATGTTAGTGTTTTCCACTTTTTGCAACTATCTAAACACATTTTCTGGTCATGTTCACAGCACCTTTTGATGCTACCTTCCCTGACAAATGCAGCTTTAGCTGAAAAGCCCCCGGACATGAAAACTGTATTTTCTGTAAGATTTGTACTATTGTGACTTGATGATTTTCGTATTGCTATGTTTTTGTTAATGTCCCTACAGAATCCCCTGAAGAAGACCGCATATCGCGTCGAAACGTCGGAATAAAGAAAAAACTACAAGTTTTTGAATTTGTCTCTGACTGCTGAGCCGAAAAACAACCTAACAAAAATCAGTATAAAATCATTTTTTTTTTCATTGCAAAACGCAGGAATTATATTTAGATTGTTTTTCAGCCTGCTATTATTATTAATTTTTGATTTTCTTGTTCAAAATATTCTTAAAATTTAAAAGAACTGCTGCATACAGAATGACACGAATTTATATAAAATATTTGATGACTGCAATACATAATTTTTTGAAAGCCCAGTAAGGGCGAAACAAGTGTTTAAATTTTTGTCCCTCTGCCCTAATCGTGGTCAAGGGGCGATCCAATTTCAAGAATTCACAAATGCATTTATTTTCAAATTTTCACGGTTTTCTCCGATCTTTGAATCAAAAGATCAACAATATTGAAGAGCTTGAATGTAATCGATTTGGCTATAAAATATAAAAAATAACAAACTTATCAAAATATATCAAGATTTTTCCTTTTTAATATCCTATGACCCATTTTTTATTTTAGGGTGTTTTGAAATACTAATGGAAATTCAAAACCAGTCACTTGATCTTTACAAAAATCCTAATATTCTGAACTGTTAACTATCGATTAAACAAATTATGTCTATATTTTTTTTGTTATGGTAAAAAAAATTCCCTCGAACTTCGAATAAAATTTGTACTTGTCTTATTTCAAAATTCTGCTCAACAATTAACAAATAAAAATGAAAATAGATTATTAAAAATTTCAGATTATACTGCTGCATGTTTTAAAATTGCATACTCACAGAATATTATTTAAAACCTTGTTTTAATCCTTCCCACTTTGATGCGTTTTCCACAATCAATTGCAAACGCTTCCAATTTGAAAATTTTCAAAAAAAAAGTCTATCCGTAAATTTTTCCAAATTTATCCTCAAGCAGTTGAAAGACAAAGTGTTGACATCCGAGCCGATACTGTTAAGATTATTTGAAAATCAATTCTGTTTTACATCGTCCAAAATTCAACGAGAGAGTCAACTGTTTAAAGTATGCACGGCATGGATAGATTATGAAAGACAGTTTTGGAAAACTTGAATTATAATTTTATTTTCATCCAAAAATTTAAATAGTCCAATTTCTGGAAATTTGAGAAATTATCCGACAATACACCAAATTCAAGCGGAATTAAAAATTTCAATAACTTGCTCCAAACATTTGAAAGTATTGAATTGTTATTTCACCACAGAAAAATGTGTTTAAAGTTTATAAAAAAAACAATTTAAATTGGATTTTGAAGTTAAATTCAACGCATCACTTTGTTGTTTTAGAGATGAAATCGGTCAGATTTATTTTAGAAAAGTTATCAGTCATGAAAAAAATATTTCTGCAAAATGCTTACTTTTATTTTCACCAGTAATATTGCAGGACAGCAATATTACTGGTTAAAATAACAGTCCTGTAAAACTTTCTTGCGACATATTATTAATATTTTATGAACATAAATCAGAACAATTTCCAACAAATTTTATGAAAAATTTCCGTTTCCCAGGCTTCAGTAACCCAGAAAAATTGGAATCCCTACAAAATAGTCTCAAAAACAACAACCAATCAAATTGTTTATCAAAACTTCCTGCGTCCTCTTCAAAGACCATTTCCAGACCAAAAAAACCAAACCCACACTCGATTGGTTTGTTGTCTCAAGTGATTCATTCAACCGCTCCTTTCCAGAACGATATCTTTTCGTAAACTCTGCTCCAATTACTGTACGGGAGAATGCCTCAAAAGACACTGCCTCTGCTGCGGGCAAAATTTCACACACCTGTGTAATCAAAACTTGGCAATTGAAGCGGAAGGCCCCTGCTTTTGTGTCGGTTAGATACGTTTTAGAATCTGATTTCACAACCTGGAGAATACATTTTGGAAGGGGGGAGAGAACCAAGTTGCTTCTTTGGGGAAATCACTTTCGCCAAAGGGCTATCATTGCTGACGTAAGAGAGCTAGGGGAAAGAGATTGAAAGCTTTCGAACTTTGTCAGTGTTTGGTTGCGAGGATTTTTAAATGACTTAAATTTGCCGACCATTTATAAAAAAAAATTGTTTTCCTCAATCCTCAAAAATATTTTTTTAAATTTTTACTTTTAAAACATTTTGTCACACTCGACAAAGTTCTACACCCTGTCTAAAAAACTCAAAAGTATCGGCAATGGTATATTGCCGGCAAAATTTCATTTTCATGTCGGCAAGGAAAACTTTTTGATTTCGATCCACCCAGCGATCTTCGCTAGGGACTCCACTGGGGTTGCTGTTGCCAAGTGGGTGGTGGGTGGGTGGCCCTCGTTTTACGACGACGTCGGCGTCGCTCGTTATGTTCTCCTTCTGTCCTACAGATATTGTCGTGTAGGTGTTTATTGATTTCGTCGAAGCTTTTATGAGAGGACAAAACGAGAGACGAAACACTTTTTCTTTTTTTGGTTGTGATCCCATTTCTGTTTATAAATATTTCTTCACTGAATGCAGTGCTCAAAAGTGGGTTATCGACGGACGACCCCTCGACGAACGGGCAGACGACATTGGTCAGGACAATGGAAGCTAGCGGAAAAGGGATTTACAAAGGGAAGGGAAGTGTCGCGATACTTGGCACGGGCACGATTTTGGGATTATGACAACATAATCTGGGGCACGAAAAGTTGGAGGCGAGTTGCTGTTGGGTGCCAAGGATATTGTCGCGTTTTTCACTGTTTAATGACACTAACTTTTGTTAATTGCCAAAGGGTGGGCAAGTTTGTAGAAAATGTCTTGCCAAGACATGCAGGCAGACAGCTAACTGTTCGAAGAACTCAAATTTGATGTTCGCAAAAACCTGTACTGACCATCCCAACTCAGTTTGTTGTAGACACCGAGTTACGAAAAAAAGCACCATGATCAGCCCAGTCTCATCTCATCATTAAAGAAATTGTGCAACAGTCACCACACACATGTATCAAACTGCTTCGATTGGGAAAATTACTTCAGACTTGCCCGAGTCTTCGGCTATCGAAACGAAAGCAAGAGTGTTCGAAATCAAACACACACTTGAGAAAAGCAAAGATGAGCACCCATAAAAGCAAAGAGCATGAATTAAAAAAAAAACACAAACATTCATGCGAAATTCCGATAAAAGCTCTCTCGCCAAGCGTGAATCAAAGGTAAATAAACGCCACTCCACGGATTCAGATTCGCGAGCTGCGCGTTTGCAAAGAAAATAAACTTTTTTTTTCTCTTGCGAGGCGTCTCGAGATTTGGCAAAGTTACCCGCGTGATCATCTTCAGCCGGCGCAAATGTAGGGTTATCCAATTTTTTTGAGTGTCTTTTTTTTGCAAAATAGCGCCTTGAAGTCGTTTGCGAATTTTACCTTCAAGTGAAGAGGGGAGGAGCTTTGCGGTCGAGGGTGGGTTTCAACGATGTATAAAAGCAATTATTTCAGTGAAATTTGCGGTTTTTAGAATAAACATTAACACGTTGAAATAATTAACCCAAAAAATTTACTATTTGAACATTTGGCCCTTTTGAAATGTTAGTCAAAATATTATTTTCGAAAACATCAGAAAATTTCACAAATGTTTCTTGTGTTGTTTTTTAACATTGAAAATTGGACCATTAGTTGCTAAGATATTGGCATTAGAAAATTGTAGGCTGCAGAGATGATTACTTATGGGCAAAAAAATCAAAGAGCTGCACATTTTTAGTTAAAATCAAAATCTGAGTTTTCCACTCTTGAAAATTGTGATTTTTATCAAGTTGCTGTATATTACTTTTCAATTGCAAATTCGATTATACATTTAAAAACTGCAGTATAAAAATTTAGTTGGACAACATTTTTTTTTTTCAAAAAAAAATAATTCTGAGCTTTGGCCGTGTTTCTTTTGGTTTGAAAATGGCGGGTTTTAGTCCCCTAAACTTATCAAAAAATTCAAACACAAAAAAAAAACAATTTTAAAATTGATTTTTTGTTTAAATAAAGTTAATTTAAAGATCAGCATTTTTTACCCAAATACCGTAAAACGTGGAGACTTTGATAGCCGGGGTGACTTTGATAGGTTCGCGATTTTTCCGCAAAATGAAGAGTACAATTAAAATACTTACGGAATGGTTTAGAATCATACTGACTGAGGTAGAGAAGCGTTCAAAGTACCTCAAGAAGAACTTTACATAAAATTTTGAAAAGTTGTAACCTGCCTGCTGCAGTTTACCATCGCAACAGTAGGAGTCTGCGAATAACAAGAAGAATGCCCTAAGCCATCCCGATCAGGGCAAAATTTGATCTTTTGTCTTCTAGAATTTTATAAAACCACTACACTTACAACACAAACAAGAGGCCAAGAACCATCATCATCATCGATCGCGGCTTCCCAGCAGCCGATCGATGACGATCGCGCTTACTCTCGCGAGTGCGTGATCTCCCAGCTAACCGGACGCACATAAGGCACGTATGCACTAGATATTGGGCAATTTAAAAACTGAAGGCCGATCGTTGATTGATTACCCTAGCACAAAACACAACATGCACACCCACCGATTATGTTTATGCTCATCATCACATCAACATACCGGACCGACATCAACCATGCCAGCACCAAACTAATTTCCCGATGGGGAAATCAAGTCGAGCAGCCACCCTGGCGACGCCCCGGTACTCACTCTCCAATCTCTTATCGGCCGACGCCAACTAGAGCCGTGAGTGATAAAGCGAGGCGCGATCGGTCAGGCAATATAGCCGATCGTCGCCCGCGGATCGTCATCAGTCACTGGTTTATCGTAAAGGAGACCGCGTCGATCGTCAACCCGATATATTTTCCGCCAGACGATCGACCTGAAGAAGAAGTTTAGTTCGAGGAATTTCTGTGGTGAAAACCGTCTCACCAGTGTAATTTTTGCGGATTTTGTGATGTGAGCGTAAATTTAATCGTAATCTTGATTATTTCGCCTAGGAGGAAGAACAAGGCGTGGAAGAATAACCGCACTGGAGTGCGAGGTGCCGCGACACCGTAAATTGGTCGTGGTGGAGAGGTAGAGTGGCGACCCTCCCTCGTGTGCTTAATTTGTGTTAATTTGAGTCCTTTTTGTACTTTTTTGTGCTTAGTGAGGTGGCGTCTACGATCAGCATGGAAAGCATGGCCATGCTGGAGTAGATAGGAGTACTTGAGATCGGTAAGAAAAAGCTGCTAAACCGTCTCTAAAATAAGTCCCAAAATGTGCTTCGTCCCTGAAATGTGTGCTAATTTCTATTGTCTGCCATTGTGCAGGCCTTCATTTCCTGTTTCACAAGCTGAATTCCATCATGGCTGGAGCCGTGGTGTGGAGCAGTGCGCTGCTGTGCATTCCTGCCGACTGGACGGCGGGGCTAATGTACCGGATGGCCGGCGTTCACGCCGGTGACCAAGCTGGGTTCTGCCCGGGCAGCAACGTTGTTCCGGATCGTCGAGGGATACACGGGGGTCACACACACACACAGGTTTACACCCGCAACTCTAGATTTAAGGACGCCAACTAGGTTTAGTTCGCCAATATAGATGTAAGTACGCTAAAATCCCCTCTTTTATTTCTGTGTAGGTTGAATTTATCCTTGTCTTGGGAGGGCTGGTTGATTATCTGGGATTCTGTTGGAATTCGACCCATTTTTATTGTTTGCTGTGTTCTATTGCATCTGGGCAGGAAATGGTACTCCTGCTATTCAATAGTCCTCCATCTTGTCTCATGCTCGCACTTTCCCCGGAAATGGGAGGTGACAAAATGGCGCCCAACGTTAATAAAAGTACAGCAGAATCAATTACCAGTGTCTTCTGAACAATCAGCCATTTTGAAAAGGATTTTTCAGCGTTGCTTTTTGTGAAATAAAAGAAGATTTTGTACATTTAGTTTGTAATCTTCTTATTCTTCGCTGTTGTAAATAATTTTCCCATTTTTTGGACTTTTGTAAATAATTTCCCTAGTTTTAGAAACTTGTAAATAATACATTAATTTTAGAATTTTGTAAATAATATACTAATATTTAGTTATAATTGTAAATAATTTGCAATTGGAATTGTAAATAACCCTGAACGTGGAAAAATTTGTAAATTTTGTACATAATTTTGAACTAATCATATATTTTCTCCTGATTCTGATTTTCTAGGATTATGTGATCAATTCAAGAGATCGCCAACGATGGAATAGTGTACACACACAAGAATTGATGAAAAGTGATAAAATTGAAACATAAAACTGTAAATAGATCGTTTTGATTGGGATTAATTTGATTTTTCTCCCAGATGTAGTTGAGGTTGAAGTGATCATGAGAATTTTTTGTAAATATTTTCAATACGAGAAGTGATGGGAGGAAATTTTGTATATTTTGTACATTTGTATATATGATTTTTTTTTGGCTGTAAATAAATGATGAATTTGAACTTGCATGAATCTTAACTATTTTTAGAAGAAAACAAAAAAAAGAAGAAGTTTTGCAGGATGAAACCGGCCTCGCTGGAGACTTGAGTCCAAGACGATGACGGTCAGTAATAGGATCTTGATTGGATCTCGAATTCGGTCAAGATAACCTGGAAACAGCGCTGAGTCACTGACGATGACGCCCTATGACCCCGAGGAGTAACGATTTATCGGAGGTTGAAGCTTGTCTGACTGATTCTTACCAAAAAACATTAGAACTTTTAGAATTTTGCATGAATATTTATTATTTTAATTCTAGTAAATGGTGGATTTGGAAATGAAGCAGGATGAAGGCCGATTCTCAAAGTATCGTTCATGTAAACAGTTTTTGTTGGAAAAGTTTAATTTTTTGTGTGAGTGATTTGGAAATCTATTCAATCATTTTTATCTTATTTATTTATTTATTTTTTTAAATTGTGCTTGTGAAAGATTAAGTGAAAAAGGACACTATGGCTGAAGAAGGAGAGGAAATTTTCTTGACCTCATCTGAGACCAGTGCTACGGAATCATCGGGTAGTGAGAGCGAAACTGAAAGTAGTGATAGTACGGGTGAAAGTGTTAAAAGTTCTAGTCCGGTGATGAGTATTAAGAAAATGAACCCCAAGCAGATCAAAAGGTTGACAATTTCGCCGAGATTTATGAGGAAATTATCTGAAGTTTATGCAAGCAAATCACAAGAGCAGAAGAAAAGGTGCGAAAAAGATGATCCAGCAAAGAAGAAAAGTCCCATCCCTGATCCTCCCCCGCCACCACCAAAACCTAAACCAAATTCCCCAAAATCCGATCCCCCAAAACCTGATCCTCAAAAACCCGAATCATCAAAATCAAAACCATCCAAAGATAAGAAGAGTAAGAAGAAATCGAAATCTAAAGATGATAAGGGAGGTGCACCTGATTTGGATCTTGATAAGCCACCTAATTTAGATGATGTTAAGCCGGTTGACTCTGAAAAACTTTTGCCACCTGGATTTAACATAAAATCAGCTTCTTTTGATAATGTTAATTTTTCAAATAATCCGTTGTTTTACAACATGAACACTTCTGGTAGGGCGAATAAGAAGACTTTGCCAATATCGCAGTGGCCTATCAAATACAGTGGCACGGACAATGGTATAGGGTTAAATTTGTTTTTGCGCAGAGTAGAATTTTTTGCTCATTCTGAGCGGGTGACTAAATCAGAGCTTTTTGAGTCAGCACATTTGTTACTGGTTGGGCCAGCTCAGGATTGGTTTGTTTCGAAGTGGCCGACTTTTAGGAATGAAGATTGGGATTTTTTCATTCATGCTTTGAGACATCAATACCTGCCGAACAACATTGATCATTACATCAAAGTGAGATCGTTTTCTATGTCACAAAACAAAAATGAAACTTTTTCAAACTTTTTGGTCAGGATGGAGCAGTTCTTTTTGTGCCGAACTACACCACTAGCTGAGGAGGACAAATTTGATATTATTTGGCACACCATGAAGTGGCACTACAGGGACAGGTTGGCGCTAATCAAGAGAAAGGGAATGAGCATCAATGAGCTGGAAGATCTGTGTGGCAGAATTGATAATTGTAATGAAGGGTTGATGAATCGTCTTATACAGTCGTTTGATAACCAAAATATTCACGAAATCATTACGGAAGGACCATCTACGAGTTACAAACCGCAAGAACCTCATGAGCGTGGAAAAAATCAACAAAATCAGAGCCAGGTAGTTAATCAAAGTCGTGAGAACAGTCATGTAGGTCAATCAACAACAAGAAATAATCAAACAAATCAACAAAATAGTAACCGATACAATCAAACAAACCAAAATGCCACAAGAAATAGTCAGTTTAACCAAAATCAATCAAATACAGGTCAGTCAAGTTCATACAATCAAAACAACTATAGAAACAACCAGCAACAACAACAAAATTACCAGAATACAAACAGAAATCAAAGTACTCAAGAAAGAGGAAGAACGCAAGAAGAGTTCTATCCAGAGAATGGTTGGAGATCGTTGAATAGGGAACAAATTTTGCATTATTACAAACAACCTGATGGTCGTATTTGTTTAAATTGTCGTAAGTTTGGACATCATTTTAGTACTTGTTATTCTCGTCGCAATGTTTTTTGTTGTATTTGTGGTTTGCCAGAATTTCACTATGAGGAGTGTCCGTTCTGTGAAGAAAAAAACAGGCGAAGGGAAAATTGAAGGAGGTGGTTTTCCCCTCCCCCGCAAATCCTCCAGTTTGTAGAACTGAACCGATGATAGATTTATTTCAGCAAATAGCAGATGAAGTTGATGTGGGTGGAGAGTGTGCGTCTGATTCAGAGCATTCTGATATGGAATATGAAAGGACATTTGAAAGTGTGAATGAAGTTTGTGTTGATTTTAGTGGCGATCAGCGATATTTTCTAAAATTCAATGTTTTAGGGTTGCAACTGCATGGATTGTTAGACAGTGGTAGTAATGTGTCAATTGTAGGAGAAAATTTTGGAAATCTTACTAGCTTTTTGGAGATTCAACCGTTAGAGAATGAGATTTCAATTTCGACAGCGAGTGGTGATCCGATGGAAGTTTTAGGTTTTGTTGATGTACCTTTTAATGTGGATAGAGTTACTAAAATTTTACCTTGTTTAGTTGTATCAGAATTAGACAACAGGTGCATACTTGGGATGGATTTTTTTAAATTGTTTAATATTACTTTGTCATTTTCTGGTTGTGATCGCAATAATGTGTGTTGTATTGAGCAGTCAACTTATTTTGTTAACAATACTGAATCTAGTCAAAATCCAAATCCCGATTCCCATGTGCTCACTGCTAAGCAAGCAGAGCAATTGAAAGTAATCTCTGATTCATTTAAGGTGTCAAAACCAGGGACGTTAGAGACGTGTAATGTTATGGAACACACAATTGAACTTAGTGATAGCACTCCAATTCATCTTAATCCACACCCATTTTCACCTGCTATTCAGAAGAAAGTTTACACAGAAATTGATCGTTTACTTAAGATGGAAATTATAGAACCTTCAAGATCTGACTGGGCTTTGCATGTTGTTCCAGTTCAGAAAGAAAGCGGTGAAATGAGACTGTGTCTTGATGCTAGGAAGTTAAATGCGAAAACAATTAGGGATGCTTATCCATTGGCTAGCACAATGAGAATTATCAGTAACTTAGGCAAAAATAAATACTTTTCTGTGATAGATTTGAAGGAGTCGTTTCTGCAAGTGATGTTGTCTGAGGAGTCTAGGAGATTGTGTAGTTTCAAAATAATAGGAAGAGGTTTATACCAATACAAACGATTACCATTTGGACTAATAAATAGTAGTGCGACTTTGTCCAGGATTTTAGATAAAGTTTTGAAAGAGGGAATGTTCGAGCCATATATTTTTTCCTATCTCGATGACATTATTGTTGCGACAGAGACTTTTGAAGATCATGTGAAGTATTTAAAAATTGTGTCGGAGTGTTTGCGTGAAGCAAATCTGTCTGTGAATATTGATAAATGTAAATTCTGTCTGCGAAAAATTAAATATTTAGGTTTCATTCTTTCTGAAGAGGGCTATCAACCCAACCCTGAGAGAGTAGCAGCGATCTCCAAGTTTGTTAGACCACAAACTCCAAAGGAGATTCGCAGATTTTTGGGCATGGCGGGATACTATCGTAATTTTATTCCAAATTTTGGTGGGATTGCAGCCCCAATCTCAGATTTGCTTAAAGGTACACCCAAGAAGGTTCAGTGGAACGATCAGGCTGAGCATGCTTTTATTAAACTAAAAGAATGTCTCATGTCTGAACCTGTTCTCGCTAATCCCGATTGGTCGAAAGAATTTAAAATTCAAACTGATGCAAGTGATCTGGCCATTGCAGGTATTTTAACGCAAGAGGTTGAGGGGAAGGAACATATTATTGCCTATTTTTCCAGAAAGTTGAGGTCGTGTGAGAAAAAATATGCTGCGACAGAAAAGGAAGGATTAGCTGCACTTGAATCAATTGATCATTTTAGAACATATGTTGAGGGTTCACATTTTGAATTGATTACAGACTGCTCAGCGGTAACATACATTCGAGATTCTAAGTGGAGGCCAGGGTCACGCTTGTCTCGCTGGTCAGTGCAACTGCAAGGCCATGCGATGACCATTAAGCATAGGAAAGGGAAAGAGAATATTGTCTGTGATACTTTGAGCCGAGCAGTATGTGCTATCTTCACTGATTCCACGTCAGCTTGGTTCACAAATTTAAAACGAAAAGTAACTAGCAACCCCGAAGACTACCCGAATTTCAAAATTGAGAATGGAGAGTTACACAAATTCATCGCGGCAAGATCAGACTTTGAAGGTAACCGGTTTGAGTGGAAGTTAGTTGTTCCACCAGACAAAGTCACACAGTTAGTCGTAGAACAACATGAGCAACTAATGCACCTAGGAACTGATAAAACGTTAGAAAGAATCAAATTAAAATATTACTGGCCAAAAATGAAATCAGATGTGAAACGAATTTTCTCTAAATGTGCTACATGTAAACAAACAAAATACCCAACGATTGCTACTGTCCCACCGATGGGTGAGCATAAAAATGCTACTCGTCCTTTTCAAATGATCGCGTTAGATTACATAAGTGGTTTTGTTCGTAGTAAACATGGTAACATGGATTTGTTAGTTTGTTTAGATGTTTTTACAAAGTTTGTCAGATTATTTCCTGTGAGAAAGATAAGTGTTGAGAGTTTAACTGAAATTATAGAAAAAGAGTGGTTTTTAAAATACGGTTCTCCGCAAGTTGTGATATCGGATAATGCTGTGACGTTTCTAGGCAACAAATTTCAAGATTTATTACAAAAATATCATGTTCATCATTTTAAAAATAGTCGAAGACATTGTCAAAACAACCCTGTAGAACGCGTCAACAGAGTTATATTAGCTTGTATTAGAACGTACTGCCAGGAAGATCACCGAGTGTGGGATAGTCGCTTATCAGAAATAGAATTTGCAATTAACAATACAAAACATTATTCAACCGGATTTACACCTTTCTTCTTAGCGCATGGTTTTGAGTCGGTTCTAGATGGGAGAGATCATCATCAAGGTGGTCATACTTCTGATCCATCACCTGACCGATTTGTCCAGCAGAGAAGGGCAGTGCTTGGTCCGTTGTATGAGAAAGTAATTGAAAATAACAAAAAACAATTTGATAAATACAAAAAGAGTTACGATAGTAAACATAAAACAATACCGCAGGGATTTAATGTTGGTCAAAAAGTGTATAAGAAGAACTTCAAAATTTCAAGTGCCCCAGATAATTATGCAGCTAAATTGGGCCCAGTTTATGTTCCGTGTAAAGTAATTGGGAGAAAAGGCGCTTCATCTTATGAGCTAGCCGATGAAGAAGGAAGAAATATTGGTATTTTTGCTGCTCAGGATTTAATACCCGCATAGATTCGTACTAACTGATTAGGTTTCAATTTTAGTGTGTTGTGATTATTTATTTAAGTGAAATTAGTATGATATAGTATGTTTGATAGTATACATGAGGGTTGGCCACCCAATTAATGAGTGAGATTGTTTGATAGTGAGAGTGAATGAATAAAAATGATTGAAGTGATTTAGTGTTGATTTTAAAGTGTGTGAAAGTTTACTTTATTATTTTAAAGTGTTGCATGAACGACTTTGCATGAATGGGATGAATTCAATTTTACCTAGGAATTTTTTGAAAGAGTGTGTGTACCAAAAATGTATTTATCGAAACCTAATTGAATGTACTGAATCAAGAATCCAATTTATGATCAATGAACAAATGGACTATCAAAAAGAAAAGAACGTTATCATAATAAGACACTGGGATTGTTTTAACTGTGAGTTTATTAAATTGGATTCCGCTTGTCTGTTGTGGGAGAGTGGGTTACGAGGAGTGTCTAGCGACCACAGCAATACTGGTCTTAGATATCTTCCTTTGGTTGATACTAATCCCATATTTCTGTCTGGTGTGGGGGTATTGTAACCTGCCTGCTGCAGTTTACCATCGCAACAGTAGGAGTCTGCGAATAACAAGAAGAATGCCCTAAGCCATCCCGATCAGGGCAAAATTTGATCTTTTGTCTTCTAGAATTTTATAAAACCACTACACTTACAACACAAACTAGAGGCCAAGAACCATCATCATCATCGATCGCGGCTTCCCAGCAGCCGATCGATGACGATCGCGCTTACTCTCGCGAGTGCGTGATCTCCCAGCTAACCGGACGCACATAAGGCACGTATGCACTAGATATTGGGCAATTTAAAAACTGAAGGCCGATCGTTGATTGATTACCCTAGCACAAAACACAACATGCACACCCACCGATTATGTTTATGCTCATCATCACATCAACATACCGGACCGACATCAACCATGCCAGCACCAAACTAATTTCCCGATGGGGAAATCAAGTCGAGCAGCCACCCTGGCGACGCCCCGGTACTCACTCTCCAATCTCTTATCGGCCGACGCCAACTAGAGCCGTGAGTGATAAAGCGAGGCGCGATCGGTCAGGCAATATAGCCGATCGTCGCCCGCGGATCGTCATCAGTCACTGGTTTATCGTAAAGGAGACCGCGTCGATCGTCAACCCGATATATTTTCCGCCAGACGATCGACCTGAAGAAGAAGTTTAGTTCGAGGAATTTCTGTGGTGAAAACCGTCTCACCAGTGTAATTTTTGCGGATTTTGTGATGTGAGCGTAAATTTAATCGTAATCTTGATTATTTCGCCTAGGAGGAAGAACAAGGCGTGGAAGAATAACCGCACTGGAGTGCGAGGTGCCGCGACACCGTAAATTGGTCGTGGTGGAGAGGTAGAGTGGCGACCCTCCCTCGTGTGCTTAATTTGTGTTAATTTGAGTCCTTTTTGTACTTTTTTGTGCTTAGTGAGGTGGCGTCTACGATCAGCATGGAAAGCATGGCCATGCTGGAGTAGATAGGAGTACTTGAGATCGGTAAGAAAAAGCTGCTAAACCGTCTCTAAAATAAGTCCCAAAATGTGCTTCGTCCCTGAAATGTGTGCTAATTTCTATTGTCTGCCATTGTGCAGGCCTTCATTTCCTGTTTCACAAGCTGAATTCCATCATGGCTGGAGCCGTGGTGTGGAGCAGTGCGCTGCTGTGCATTCCTGCCGACTGGACGGCGGGGCTAATGTACCGGATGGCCGGCGTTCACGCCGGTGACCAAGCTGGGTTCTGCCCGGGCAGCAACGTTGTTCCGGATCGTCGAGGGATACACGGGGGTCACACACACACACAGGTTTACACCCGCAACTCTAGATTTAAGGACGCCAACTAGGTTTAGTTCGCCAATATAGATGTAAGTACGCTAAAATCCCCTCTTTTATTTCTGTGTAGGTTGAATTTATCCTTGTCTTGGGAGGGCTGGTTGATTATCTGGGATTCTGTTGGAATTCGACCCATTTTTATTGTTTGCTGTGTTCTATTGCATCTGGGCAGGAAATGGTACTCCTGCTATTCAATAGTCCTCCATCTTGTCTCATGCTCGCACTTTCCCCGGAAATGGGGAGGTGACAAAGTTTAAAAAGTTAGTTAACTATAGTTAAGAAAATGTTAATGAAAGTCACTATTTTAAACATCTCAAAGTGTCATGGATTACTCAATGAACATGATTTTGAATCGGAAAATGGAATGCATTTTCGGATTCCTTGGACAATTTTCCACTAGGAGATGGTTAAATAAGTTTGTAAATAATAAATAATAAGTGTTTTTGAAACACAATTTAAAAAAAATCTACAAATTTATAAGCAATTTCAGTTGAACAAATTTCATGTAAAATGTGAGAACTTGTGATTCGTGCTTCAAATTCAGTATAAAATGCAATATAAAGCAATGATTTTATGAATAAAACAATTTTTAACAAATTTCAGGCAAAATTCTGACATTTTAACAATTTTACCTAAAGTTAATATGTATTTTGTTAAAAAGCTTATAAACTTAGTTAACTAAATATAAAAATTGTTTTTTTTTAATTAAAAACTATATCAACTACTTTAGTGATGGCACATTTAATGTACAAATAAAGTTTTAACATCTTAAATATGATTTTAACAAGAAAAACTATGACTATCAAAGTCATCCCGGGATTTAAACCAAGAATTTTCAACGTAACTATTTTTCTAAACACTATTGAAAAAACTTTTTTTTCCAAAATAGTGCATGGGCTTTGTGTGGCCTACCCCAGTACATGTTTTAAAAATAATAATCTTGAGAAAAACCTTACCTGTTGGAAAATATTCTAGAAACAAATTGAAATCCTATCAAAGTCACCCCGGTTTACGGTACCAACAACTTTGCCCAAGACACCAGATCGATCAGAAAAGTTCCATCATAAGATACCAATTTTCGAATATTTACGTACCATTTTTTGTGTGGTCGGCTGCCAAAGTTGTATTGAGACTTGTATGGATCATTTAAATTAAAAATGTATTTGGCAGTGCTGCCAATTTTTCAAAAAACTCTTTTTTTTTAAATCGTTGAAAAAAGTCAAAAAGTTGTTTTTACTTTAATTTTTGATGTAAAATCAAAGCTGCAATAAAAAAGTACTCTACCTTAAAAATTGATACCGTGCACCGTTTCTAGCTGCGAATCATTATTTTTTTTTGATAACGCATTTTTTCACCCGTGGAAGTCACGACCAATTTTTTTTCGAAAGGATCAGAAAATTTCCAATAAATTTGCTTTAAGAATGAAGATTGAACCAATGGTTGCTGAAATACACCCAGAAAAGCAAATAGGAAAAACTTTACAGACTTTACTTTTCTTTCACCAAAATAGCGTCACATTTGTAAGTGAGGATAACTCAGCAACTTGTGTCCGATTTCCAATATCAAACCCAATATTTACAATTTCATTTGAAAACCACTGAAAAAATATGTTTACCCTTATCAAATGTTAGGTTTGATTAAAAGTTTTGAAAATATTTTTATTGAAAGAGTTGACAATTTTACGATCGATATATTTTTTGATATTAAAAGTTGGTTGTAAAAAATTTACGCTATTTTAGTGATGTATAAAAAACTTCATTTTTCCTGTTTGCTTGTTTCAGAGTCTTTTCCCGGCAACCATTGTTTCAATCTTCAGTGTCTTTGAAGCAAATTTGTAGGAAAATTTATTGACTTTTCGAATTTTGGTTTTAAGATTTAGTCAAGCTTGGTCCATGGCCATGACCAAGTTGCGTATTTCAATTACGAAAATTTTCGTACCCTAACATGTATAGGTCATCGCTGAAATTTTCGAGTTATCGCAGTTTTAGTGAAAAAAGTTGTTTTTTTTTGCTGATTTCATAAATTTCCCGTTTTCGCGCGCGACGCGTCGAAAAACCCGGATTTTATTTTCAAAAAATCATATCTCTGAATCCAGTTAATGAACCTCGCCCAATTTTTGATATGTTATGTAAAATTGTCCGAGGAATCCGTTAAAAATATTTTCAGATATAGGCTCTTTGGTCCAGACACCGTCAAAACGGCGTTTGATGTTTTCATCAGACTTTTTCAAATGTTTGGCTAGATTTTTTAAACTCCACAGACAGCCCAAGACAGCCAAAATCGGTTGAAATGGAGCGAAGTTATGATTTTTTGAAATATGTGGTTTTTGTGAAAATCGACGAAAATGTCAATTTTTCAGACCACCCTAACACGGCGTAGGCCACCCTAATAGCCAAACAAAAAAAATACGGGTTTAATTATTTTGATCAAGGAACCCTAAGAAAAATTTTCGAAGCACCTTTATTTTTTTTCTTTAACTTTCATATGGAACTGCAGTATTAAAAAATGGGAGTTTTAAAAAATGTTATTTTCGGCAATTCACTATTTTGTGTCAAAAGTCGATTTATAAATGAGTTATTTTTATGAGAGTGTGTGTGTGTGTGTGTGTGTGTGTGGTCCAATCCAATACCCGCTAACCGGTAGCGAAATTATGGGAAAGTATAAATTGTATCAGACTTTGTACATGCCGAATGCTGATACAACTTATCTCAGTCCCGGGTATTAGGTGGTGATAGCCCTCGCGCTGCTTCCAACGACCCGTTTCAGAATGACAGAGCTCCCTTGCGGTCCAATTCCGAGGTCGCTGGGCATTGTTCGGCCCCGCCTAAACATAGAAGCAAGCATCTGAAGGAAACTCGATCTATATTTAAACTTCCAATCCCGTCAGGCAAATCAGGGATCAGCGCGTATTTAATATGAGAAGATAACATGTTTCAACACTACGGATCATTTCACTGCTAGAGTGTAAACCTTCTGATGGCCGACTGCTTAGCGTCCCAGACCACCAATTCTAAGGCGTGAGTTCGAATCCCGCCTGATGCATTTTCGTTTTTGTTCATATTCATAGTTCAAATTCATGATTCCAAATTTCAAAGGAACCGACCGGGATTTGATCCCTGAACCTTCTGCTTGTGAGACAGAAGCCGTAACCATTAAGCCACGGAGCCGGTTTGAGTTATTTTTATGAGAGTGTAACTATTTTTTTTTTCTGAGAATGGAGCGGCCGTGGCTGACTGGTTACGGTGTTCGCTTTGTAAGCGAATGGTCCTGGGTTCGATGCCCATCTGCTCCCAACGAGAAAGTTTAAGACTTAGAAATACTTGAAATACTGAATAAGAACGAAAAATCAAAGTCGCTCGAGTCGGGGTTCGATCCCCCGTCCTTTGGATTGGTAAGCAAAAATGCTAACCACTACGCCATCACGGCTTGGTGAGCTATGGCTGGAATTAGGAATACTGTTACTATCAACTATATACGCGCTGGGTCCTTGTCCATTTGACAAGGGTTCGGAAGTTCTAAATAACGTTTGAACCCGATTGGTGCAAACGTTCTTCAGGGCGGGGCTTGTCGAAAAAAAGCTGAGGAACCTCGCGCTCGGCTAGCCAGCGTAGAAATGGGTTACCGAAGCTCGGCAGAGCTAACACCTTCCAAATGCCTATGCGAGTTATTTGCATGTATAGAATGAAGATCTAAAAATACATGGAAACAACTCAATTTGTAAGAAGTGGCCGCGTGGTCCCGATTGGTTGGTTGCACACACGCACACACAGTGTAACTATTTTTTCTGAGAAGTTCTATGTAATATCTACTACTTATCGAAGACACCAAATTGATCAGAATATCCTTTCTCAAGATACATTTTTTTAAATAATTTAATAGGCTTTATATATGGACAGCTTCCAAACTTTTATGAAGACTTGTATGGAAGAACCAATGACGAAAACTGTCTTCTTTGGTTGAAGAAAATGTATAGACAAAGTTTTAACCGAATAAAAAATACAACAAATAAATTTACAAAAAAATTAACTCATTCTTGCTCAATGAAGAAACGCCCTAAATTTCATCGCCAAAAATAACTTTGCTTAACAGTACTTTTAAGCATCAATTTGAGTGCAGCAAAGTTCAAATTCTGCACTTGTATCAAAAATAATACTTTTCAGCACTTGTATCGAAAAGTATTACTTTCGATACTGTTTTGTAAATTGACACAGCAATAAATTTTGTATTCAACTCGTAGCAAAACTTGGTTTTATTAGCACTCGTCGTATTTATTCAGCTCGGTAAACTTCTTTGGATAAATGTACGACTCGTGTTGAAAAAATCTATATCATGGGTTGATACGCAAACCCAAACAAATATTTTCAATGCAGTATTTTCTTCGAATTGAATCAGTAATAAAAACAAACGGAAGGTTCTGTTTATTTTCGGAACATTTCATCGGCAGCCGCAGAAAAAGTGCAAATTTTAAAGGTTCATAAAAAATCACAACCCACGAAGCCGTAGTGCCATTTCTTGCCAGTCCTACCGCAATGCAACGAAAGCTACCTCAAGAGAGTCCTACAACCTACACCAACAGACCGTCTGAACTCGTAATTGAGCGCTAGAATGACCGCGGCCACGGGCCAGTTCATCATGGAGTCCATAATAATGATATGGCATTTGCGGTTAACGATTCGTAGCGCATAAGAAAGTCCAACCCCGCGAGAAGTAACAATGATATTATTTATGCTGCTGTGGTATAAACACAAACATCAACACACAGTCACACACACACAAAGCGTTCTACCGTACCGGGGGTTCTTCGGTTTATATATCTTTGGGGGTCCTAACCGTGGCCATTTCGGACTGGCAGCAAGTACGTGCCGTTCCGTTCTTTATTCCTCTTTTGACGAAGAAATAAAAGCGATCTGTAGAAGTACAAGGGGACTGTGGACGTATGAGTTTATCTGCTCAGAAAAGCGGAAACTGGCGTACCTGGATGACCAAACGGATGGCCTCCGGAGTCTCAACAAGGTATTGTTAAGTTAAGGTACTGGTCAAGGGGGCATCTGTACCAAAGTGGGTTAAATCATAGAATTCAAAGCAAATGTTAAGAACCAAAGACACAAAATCAAAAACTGATGACCAAAGACCAATGACCAATGACCAATGACCAATGACCAATGACCAATGACCAATGACCAATGACCAATGACCAATAGCCAAACCAACAAAATCGAGTTTATTTAAACTGAATCTTCACTACCGCAAATAAGTTGTCAAATCTCCGCAAATGACGGTACACCAACTGGTAGAGTTCACCATATTTTCGCTCTATATCGGAGGCAAAAGATCGCCGACTAACCAGCAACGGGAACTCACACTTCACAGCTCACAACTGTCCACCAGTCCAGAATATTGCAGTTCGCTACGGATTATGACTGGACGGTCGGTGGAAGACTTATTTCATACATTTGGAAGCCGCACTTGGCACTGCACTGACCACACACACCGCAAAACGGGCAAACGGGACCCCAGACGGGTTTCTTTCGGTTACTGGAATTACTAATAACGTATCGTAAAGTGAAGCAAGCAGCTCTGCAGATTAAGTCCCCTCCCCGGTGCAAGTCTACGGCGAACGCTGGCTTGTTTGCGGTTTTGTGGTTTATGCTTTCACAGTGTGGTTGTTCTAGTAGATTTTAATCTGAGTTTTCATTTTTATTGTGGACGTTAGCTCTGTCTAGCTGGTTCATATTACATTTTTTGAGCTAATGTAAACGTTGCTAACAAGCTTGAGATTTCAACGGAGAATGCATTACAACTGCTTTATTGATGGTATTTTGGTTTAATTTTGAAGCAAATTAAAATGTGCATTACTATCACACAAAGTTTTGAGCTCGAATAAGGTTTGAGCTTTTCTAATTATTATGAAAAAAAATCATTGCCAATGTTCACTTCTCCCTGGTTCATAAATTGAAAAATATAGTTATTTTGTAATGTTTCAAAATTTGTAAAAAATATAATTTTATGGATTTCAGTCATCCTGAGGATAATTTATCTTAAATTTATGACTATGTGAATTTTAAAAAAACAATATGAGCCCAACTGAACTGTTCAATTACAACATAACCCGCTTCATAAAAAAAAACGCTGAATCACCAAATTTCCCTCGACTCTTTACGTATGATAAACCGGCCTTGTGTCGGAACCGGCGGTTGTGATATCACTCACGTGATGATCAGATCCATTTGTTTCGCCCCATGTCGAGGGGAGGAAACGTAATCCAAACAACCACCAGGTCATGAGAAATGTCGGCTAAAGATGAGGAAGATGGAATCTCTCTCACTCTGGGAGTTGCATAATCGAATAATTGCGAGAAAAAAGAGAGAAAACCAAAAATAAAAACGAGACCCCCGGAATGTAAGGCGCCAAAACATTGGACCATTTTTTTAAGCCGGGTTTTCTTTCTGATTCGCAGTTGATTGAAGATTCGATCTCGTGTGTATTGGTTTTGTGCAATTTATATTTGTCGAAATCACACAGCAGGTGATTTATTGTGTATTTGAGTGGATGCGTGCTGTGATAGTGTTCGCTTGTGCTTTCCGGAAAAATACACGTTCATTCATACCGGTTGCTTTTTTTTGCAATTGAGTATCACCAGTTTGTGGAGCAATCAAAAAGTTACGAATCTCATACCCAAGCCCGTGTGAAATTCAAACACGGTAACTTTGTCCTGGTGTAATGACACACTGAACAAAAGTCCAATTAGTTGATTGCTGTTTGTCAAACAGTGACAGACAAAGTGTGTCATTGCACTTACTCTCGATTGTCGTACATCGACCAGACAGTTTTAATCACGGAAAGCCAGACGAACAAGTTGGACATCGTCTAGTAGGAATTCCGAACTCGAACAAAGGTGCATCATTTGACCCTTAATAAGAACAAGTCACAGAAAGTTGGCAGGCTTTACCTTTATCTGGGCTCAAAAGCAACAGGAAATTGAAACAGGAAGAACATGTTCTACCAAGGAATGTGCTCTGAAGACAAGCAACTTGTCCGGTCTTCTGGGCATCAATCCAAAAAGCTATAGGTTCAGAAGAGGACAAGTTTTTATCTGGTTGATGTTCCCTCTGTCGATTCCATTTGGCTATTTTTAGACTGGCCAATTAGAAAGAAGTTTCAAGCAGAGAGTGCAAGTTCCCAGATAAAAACACAGGTATAACATTCCACAGTGATGTCTTTTTAATAGAACAGCAATTCAGTTATGCAAACGTATTCTTAGTTTTACTTAAGTTTTTATGTTTTACATTTAATTTATAGCAGGATTTCCAACCATGTGAAGGTGGTAGATGGTGTTTTTCACTTTTGAAGCAATGACTGTCAATCATGGTTCCGAATTCAGGATCCAGAAATAGTAAATTGAAATAAAAAAGTAATCCGAAAAGCTTGATTGTTGAGGCAATTGCAAATCTCTTTTTACACGTAAGCGTCCATCCACCCCGGGATTCGAACTGACGACCTTAGAATTGTTAGTCCAACTGCCTACAAGCGACTTCACCGAGACAGAACCCAGGGAGACGACTCCTACACCTGGACGTATCTAACGACCTAACCTCTAGGTTAGACCTGGGCCAACATTTACTTCCTCATCCGACGGAAGGCGTGGTCAGACAAATCTCGTCTCGAAAAATGCCACCGAGACCTTCTGGGATCAAACCCAGGCCGACTGGATGAGATGCAACCACGCTTACCCCAATACCACGGGTCCCGGCAACTAATGTAATAAATGAACAATTAAAAACAATAAAAACTGTAGTCTTATTCAATTTTTAAGTTGAATTATTTCTGAACACTCAACACACAAATTTTTGATCATTTGTCAAAAAAAAATGAATCTTCATACAGTTTTAGCAGCTGTAGCAAAAATTTATAGTATTTGAAAAAGACCATACTTTTTTCTAATGTAGGGTTGATTACAAAAATTTTAAATTTTGTATACCTGAATGATAAGAAAATTCCCTAATAACCTATACATTAGAAATCGGACCAGCAGAGGTTCCCGATGATTTCTTTCCTGAACCTTTGAAAGCTTTTTTGTTGGAATTTAAGAAACAGTAATAAAACAGTGTTTTTAAAGAGCAATTTTCTGAGACTTTGGACAATAATAATTTTTTGTAGTTTATTTTTATTTGGTTGACTCTCTAAGCGTATTTTTTGTGACAAAGAAGTCATTTTACATCATGAACTCGGCTATACATGTTCCATACAATTTTAGCAGCTGTCCATACAAAGAAGCGTTCGTCACCTAAAAATGGTATTTTGGTGATTTAGGAAAAAACTCGTATTTTTTGCGGGATTTTCTCTCAGAAGCTAATTCCCAGCAACCTTCGCACAGTGGTCTAGGTCGCAAAATAAATTGTAATTCAGGGTTGGGTTTTAGAGAAAAGTAATGTTCGGACACTTTTAGAGTTCTAAAAATCAAACATTTTCGTTTTTTGTCTTTCTCACCTCAATGAGGAAAGGCTTTTTTGAAAGTCAATTTGGAAGACACCAAAGCTCCAAAAGGGCAATATCCAGAGTTTTTTTTTTTTTGAAAAGGTCCTATATGCTATTGTCTTTCATATGTTTCTAGGACCTATTAAAAAAACTCTAGATATTCGTTTTCCACGTAACCTTGCGATCTGGATCACTGTCGATTTGCCTAATCGTCATTGTCATTGAATTCATAGAAAATGTTCTGATCTCTTCAAAAACAAATTGTTCAGAGATGGTCAAGCTAGGTCATGACCTCTATAGATAAAAAAATCACGTTATCAGCAAAAAAATAATTTTAGGTGACTGTAACTAAAAAACGGTGCACGATATAGATACTTATGTAGAGAAATGTACTTCACATGTTTGCAAATTTGATTCTACATTTAAAAATAAAGTAAAAAAACTTGTTTCGACTTTTTCACTTTTTTCAAATTCATGATTTCAATGAATTGGAAATCCGTAAAATAAATTATAAGCTATAGATTTTTTTTGCAAAAGCCTTTTTGTATGGACGGCTGTCATTTTTTTTAAACTTGTATGGACAAACTAATGATGCAAAATTACTTTTCTGGTCAAAGACAAATACTTACTACATTTTCAAAAAACTAAGAATTCCGGTGAAAATAGCTCAAAATATTTTAAGGCTTGGCCATGACTCCTACATGTCCTTCAAAGTTGGCCCGAAAGATCAGGGGGCAAAAAATATTTTTTCAATAAACTTAAAAATTTCAATGTAAACTTAAGTGCAATTAGCTAAAATCAATTTACTAAGCATTTGCCTTCGTTTAGAATCATTTTGAGCGAGTTCGGGTTGAATCTTTTGAATTTTTGAAAATTTTCGATGTTTAGTATTTTTGTTTTCATCAAATCTTACATTTTTTGAAAACTAATGATTGCAAAACAACTGAACTAGTGTAAAATGCATTTTAAAACACTTTTTGCACTTCGGCTTGTTATTTAAACTTTTATATTTTTTTTAATTTTTTGCCCCCTCGACCCCGGCCAGTGCCTAGGGACAAAAACTTTGAAAAATATTTACATCGGCCTTATTACAAAAAAAAAATACAAAATCCCTTCAATCTTTAAGGCCTGATGAGTCATATACAGAGTTTTTTTTGATATGGTCATATAAACATATGAAAGACAACAGCTTATAGAACCTTCTCTAAAAAAAACTAGAAAAGATCTAAAAACCTCAAATTTTCGTTTTATTTTCTTATCATCAATTGATAATTTTTTTTTAAATTTAGGTCTGAAAGGGTGAAGGAGAATTAACATAAAAACGATAAATTATTTTAACAAATTTAATTTTGTGTACTGAATTTTTGTATTTTTTTCCAAATTTTCAACATTTTCATAAAATCACGTTTTAAAAAATAGGAACACCGCCAAATAAATTTTGGTCATCTTGTTGTAATGCTCAAAAGATGGTATAATCAAGAATAAAAATGTGTTTTTTTTATTTTTGTGCAATTCAATTTCTTAGTGCAATTACTTTTCCTGATTGTTTCTTATCAATTCCAAAAATATTGTTTTCTTATTTTTTTAAGTTTTGATAGCATTTTTTGTAGAAAAAGCTGCCAAAACTATTCAGACGGTAGTGTCGATTCGGCCAAGGTATGCAAAATTGCCTATTTGGTATTAAATGCTCATATAACCAGAATGTCTTCGGGATCGAAACACAGAAAAAAACTTGGTTCAAACGATATCAAATGATTATTAATTGAAAGTTACATTCAACATAAACACCTGCAACTTGAATCATGCTGAAAGGTTGTTAACACGTTCTTTTTGTAAAATCCGATTTTCGATTTATTTTTTGAGAGTGGCTCGCATATCTGAAAAATAGTCTCAAACGTGTTGATTAAAGCCATTTTTGGAACAAGCATTACATTGCTTACAAATCGTTACATTCATTTTTAATTAAAAATGTTCCTAAGAATGTGTGGCAAAACGAGCAAAATATTGCTAAAGTCTTAATTTAATGCTACTAATTGCTCTCTTTAGTGCCAAAACAGCAATGCTATTCTATAGTCATAAGCCGCACCTCATAATGAGGAAGTATTAAAACACAGACGAGATTGTCTCCCTCAACTGCTGCTCCACGAACAATTACACGAGTTGTCGTATCTCACTGCCAACATTATCTTAATCACCATCCAACCACCCCAGCCATTTGACGTAACCCCCCGTCGGTCTGCCACACTAGTGGCACAGTTCCTCAGAGATGACAATCCCTTACTGAAACAGTGATGCCATCTTTCTCAACGGCGGTGGCCGCAAAAACAACGCTCATTATCACGTCGATTTCAAGATGATAAGACACAAAAAGGTGCAAGCAGATGACTAACCTGTTTGTTTGACTGATCATCGCTTTCGGCGACGTTGACGTTGTTTTGCGAGCTGATCTTGGTCGACAGCAGCTTCACCGTCGAGCCGTTGTGCATGACACTGGAGTTGTTGGCGTTGGTCGGGGACGACAGGTACCGCAGATCGTTGGCCGTCGGAATTCCGGCCGTGGTCGTGGCGTTATTGTCGCTGCCACTTCCGCTGCGGTTGCCGTTGGCCGCGATCGTGTTGTTAGTCGTGTAGTTGTTGAACGCCGCGTGGGTCGTCCAGATCGGTGTCGAACCGGACGGGATGAACCCACCGCCGCCGGTGGCGCCAGCGTGGGCCTTCCGGTGGTGAGCCCGGTCGATCGTCAACGTTTGGCCGCCCGGCTTGACGATCAGTCCGTTACCCAGGACGGTGGCGCCGGCACCACCCTCGGACTTTTTGCGCTCCGACGCGAACGAAATGGTGCCATCGGAGAACCGGTGAAAGGTCAGGTTCTCGTCCGACAGGAAGGACATTGATGTGACGCTGGAAATCTGCAAAAGAGAAAGAGATACAAATTTATTGGAATTAAGATAAAGAATTAAGAACTATAAAAATATCTGGAATGATCAGGTTTAAGTAGAATATTCTAGAAAACACTTTTCCCGAAGAGAGCAAGTTGAATTGTTGAACCGACTCGGTCGCAGCGATGCCACGTGTCAGACAGCTATCAAAAGAGCTGCAAATTGATGTAAATTTAGTGTTTCTATCCTCATTTTTTTATGATCGATGTCATTTTGTGTTTTTTTTTTTTGAAATTAAATATGTCTTTATTGAACTTTCTTATAATAATTACATTTCATTTACATTCTAAGTGGTATGGCTACATGCTCTTCATCTTTGTTATATTTTTCGTTTTCTTATTAACTGTTC